>NC_092284.1:13332005-13333767 GCF_036320965.1 Panulirus ornatus
GTGGGATCAGGCTCTCGCCTTGGGCTTAGGATCGACTAACCCATGTCCAACTGATGTTCACATGGAACCCTTCTCCGCCTCGGCCTTCGAGGAGAGTCTCTCTTGATGATTTGCTACTACCACAAAGATCTGCACCAGTGGCGGCTCCAGGCCGGCCCACGCCGTACCCTTCAACGCACACCACAGCGACCCTCCTACTCACCGGGGCTTCGAGGCCCGACCACATACGTGTCGGACCATTAGTGCCCCGGCGGTCGAGTATCGGGAGAATGCTAGTTGCTTCGGCAGGTGAGTTGTTACACACTCCTTAGCGGATTCCAACTTCCATAGCCACCGTCCTGCTGTCTATAGCAACCAACACCTTTTGATGGGATCAAAACAGGCATTCATTTAGGCCCCTTAACTCGAGGTTCATTACTCGCTCATTACTTGTCAGGTTACCGCGCACAGAGTGTCGGAGGGCAAAAATGATCCCGGAGACGCTCCGTTACTTTTCGCTCCTTACCTCTCAGGTTAGCGCGCACAGAGTGTAGGAGGGCAAAAATGGCCTCGGATGCGCTCCGTCACCTTCCGTTCCCTACCTCTCAGGTTAGCGCGCACAGAGTGTTGGAGCGCAAAAATGCCACCAGAGGCGCTCCGTAAATTTGCGCTCCTTACCCCTCAGGTTAGCGCGCACAGAGTATCGGAGGGCAAAAATGGTCCCGGAGACGCTCCGTTACTTTTCGCTCCTTACCTCTCAGGTTAGCGCGCACAGAGTGTAGGAGGGCAAAAATGACCTCGGATGCGCTCCGTCACCTTCCGTTCCCTACCTCTCAGGTTAGCGCGCACAGTGTTGGAGCGCAAAAATGCCACCAGAGGCGCTCCGTAAATTTTCGCTCCTTACCTCTCAGGTTAGCGCGCACAGAGTATCGGAGGGCAAAAATGGCCTTGGATACGCTCCGTCACTTCGCGCTCCTTACTTCTCAGGTTAGCGCGCACAGAGTGTCGGAGGGCAAAAATGGTCCCGGAGACGCTCCGTAAATTTGCGCTCCTTACCTCTAAGGTTAGCGCGCACAGAGTATCGGAGGGATATAATGGCCTTGGATACGCTCCGTCACTTCGCGCTCCTTACTTCTCTGGTTACCACGCACAGAGTGTCGGAGGGCAAAAATGGTCCCGGAGACGCTCCGTTACTTTTCGCTCCTTACCTCTCGGCCAATCACGCACATAGTGCCGGAGGGCAAAAATGGTCCCGGAGAAGCTCCGTGACTTTTCGCTCCTTACTTCTCAGGTTACCGCGCACAGAGTGTCGGAAGGCAAAAATGGTGCCGGAGACGCTCCGTTACTTTTCGCTCCTTACCTCTCGGCCTATCACGCACATAGTGTCGGAGGGCAAAAATGGTCCCGGAGACGCTGCGTTACTTTTCGCTCCTTACTTCTCAGGTTACCGCGCACAGAGAGTCGGAAGGCAAAAATGGTGCCGGAGACGCTCCGTTACTTTTCGCTCCTTACCTCTCGGCCTATCACGCACATAGTGTCGGAGGGCAAAAATGGCCTCGGATGCGCTCCGTCACTTCGAGCTCCTTACCTCTCAGGTTACCGCGCACAGAGTGTCGGAGGGCAAAAATAGGCCCGGAGACATTCCGTCACTAAGCGCTCCTTACTTCTCAGGTTACTGCGCACAAAGTGTCGGAGGTCAACAATGATCCCGGAGACGCTCCGTTACTTTTCGCTCCTTACTTCTCGGCCTATCAAGCACATAGTGTCGGAGGGCAAAAATGGT
>NC_092284.1:13333867-13366675 GCF_036320965.1 Panulirus ornatus
GGTTAGGTTAGTTTAGGTTAGGTTAGGTTAGGTTAGGTTAAGGTTAGGTTAGGTTAGGTTAGGTTAGGTTAGGTCAGGTCAGGTCAGGTTAGGTCACTTTTCCCATTCCTATGCCCAACTAGATTAAAACAAGATCATTATGTAGCAGAAAACCTACCACTAGTTAGCACTCCAGAGATGGTTCCTGCTATGGGACTGCCAAGGGTGGTGAAGACATCCACTTCCATGTAGTTTGCACGCCTACTTTCCTGTACATTCTGATCTACACCATCTAGTAGGAACTCCCGGGTTATGCTGTCTAGCGAGTGGCCATTCACCTGCAAAGTGAAATGCTTAACCAAAATCAACCACGTACTATTGATTATATTCCTTTACCCCAATATGTCAGAACCACTAAACTCCATTTCCTCTAATATTACTATTATTACCACTGAACACCACTAATCTACAGATATGCCTGCTACTTTGTCTAAAATTATGAAGGCCAACACGACAGTTTTTGGTTCCCAATTATGTATTAAATCATGAGCATACAGCCTTGGTTTGCTCACATACATTGACTTAAAGTTCAGGAATACACGAGTTAGCCAACTGTGCACGTGATCCATTTGATAAAGAGGAAACCAAATATAGACATCCTATGTATATAACACAACATATTTAGTAGCCAGTATAAAGCAGTATTAGCCATATAAAGGACACCAGTTTCATACTGGTTTGTAATGCAAGAAGTATGCCTACTTGAATCAACATTTACAAAGTGATATCCCCTCAAATTCTCAAAGAAATTTCCATTTGTTTAATAATCTTTTTAACATATACTTTCCCACGAATACTAAAGAAACTTATACCTCTGTAATTTGAACACTCACCTTTATCATCCCCTTTGCCTTTGTACAACAGCGCTATGCATGCATTCCGCCAATCCTCAGGCACTGCACCATGAACCAAACATACATTGAATATCCTCACCAACCAGTCAACAACATGGTCGCCCCCTTTTTTAATAAATTTCACTGCAATGCCAACCCATTCCTCCCCCACTCCCCTTACTTCCATTGTTCTCACCTTTTTCCATTCTGTATTCAGTCTCTCCTGGTACTTCCTCACACAAGTCTCCTTCCCAAGCTCCCTTACTCTCACCACCCTCTTCACCCCAACATTCACTCTTCTTTTCTGAAAACCCATACAAATCTTCACCTTAACCTCCACAAGATAATGATCAGACATCCCTCCAGTTGCACCTCTCAGCACATTAACATCCAAAAGTCTCTCTCTCACACGCCTGTCAGTTAACACGTAATCCAATAACGCTCTCTGGCCATCTCTCCTACTTACATACGTATACTTATCTATATCTCGCTTTTTAAACCAGGTATTCCCAATCACCAGTCCTTTTTCAGCGCATAAATCTACAAGCTCTTCACCATTTCCATTTACAACACTGAACACCCCATGTATACCAATTATTCCCTCAACTGCCACATTACTCACCTTTGCATTCAAATCACCCATCACTATAACCCGGTCTCGTGCATCAAAACCACTAACACACTCATTCAGCTGCTCCCAAAACACTTGCCTCTCATGATCTTTCTTCTCATGCCCAGGTGCATATGCACCAATAATCACCCATCTCTCTCCATCAACTTTCAGTTTTACCCATATTAATCGAGAATTTACTTTCTTACATTCTATCTCATACTCATACAACTCCTGTTTCAGGAGTAGTGCTACTCCTTCCCTTGCTCTTGTCATCTCACTAACCCCTGACTTTACTCCCAAGACATTCCCAAACCACTCTTCCCCTTTACCCTTGAGTTTCGTTTCACTCAGAGCCAAAACATCCAGGTTCCTTTCCTCAAACATACTACCTATCTCTCCTTTTTTCACATCTTGGTTACATCCACACACATTTACACACCCCAGTCTGAGCCTTCGAGGAGGATGTGCACTCCCCGCATGACTCCTTCTTCTGTTTCCCATTATATATATTGATAGGTGTATTATTTTTATATGTATATTGGGTGTATATTCTATTAGGTGTATTTGTTGTATTTCAGCTGTATTATTTGTTTAGTTACATTTGCATTTGTAGTGAATATTAAGTGTATTAGTTTGATATGATTATAAGTAGTATGTTAGTATGTGTCTTAATTGTATATTAACATAAGTGTAACTTTCATGTTATAAGGTATATTGTAATTGCTATATATAGTGAAATATTTGCATTTATTGTATACTATTTTAGATGATTTTATTATTTGCTTGTGTGTATTAATTGAATAATATTAATATGATGTTTATTGGCGTTATATTATCATGTGTATTACTGTTTTCAAATGTATTATGTTTTTTACAAGGTTTATTGCTGTTATATTTTGAATGTTACAAATTGTAAAATTTATAATGAATAATATATATTAAGAGCTTATGTACATTTGTGTTTGTATATATATACTTGGATGGCATTGCAGTGGAATTTATTAAAAAAGGGGGTGACCATGTTGTTGACTGGTTGGTGAGGATATTCAATATATGTTTGGTTCATGGTGCAGTGCCTGAGGATTGGCGGAATGCCCGCTTACCTCTCAGGTTAGCGGGTGCAGGGTGTCGGAGGGCAAAAGTGGCGTGGCATGTGCGCTCCGTCACCTTCCGCTCCTTACCTCTCAGGTTAGCGGGCGAAGGGTGTCGGAGGGCAAAAGTGGCGTGGGATGCGGCTCCGTCACCTTCCGCTCCTTACCTCTCAGGTTAGCGGGCGAAGGGTGTCGGAGGGCAAAAGTGGCGTGGGATGCGGCTCTGTCACCTTCCGCTCCTTACCTCTCAGGTTAGCGAGCGAAGGGTGTCGGAGGGCAAAAGTGGCTTGGGATGCGGCTCCGTCACCTTCCGCTCCTTACCTCTCAGGTTAGCGGGCGAAGGGTGTCGGAGGGCAAAAGTGGCGTGGGATGCGGCTCCGTCACCTTCCGCTCCTTACCTCTCAGGTTAGCGGGCGAAGGGTGTCGGAGGGCAAAAGTGGCGTGGTTAGGTTAGGTTAGGTTAGGTTAGGTTTGCTTAGGTTAGGTTAGGTTAGGTTAGGTTAGTTTCGGTTAGGTTAGGTTAGGTTAAGTTAGGTTAGGTTAGGTTAGGTTAGGTTTGGTTAGGTTAGGTTAGGTTAGGTTAGGTTTGGTTAGGTTAGGTTAGGTTAGGTTAAGTTAGGTTAGGTTAGTTTAGGTTAGGTTAGGTTAGGTTAAGGTTAGGTTAGGCTAGGTTAGGTTAGGCTAGGCTAGGCTAGGCTAGGTTAGGTTATGTTAGGTTAGGTCAGGTCAGGTCAGGTGAGGTTAGGTCATTTTTCCCATTCCTATGCCCAACTAGATTAAAACAAGACCATTATGTAGCAGAAAACCTACCACTACTTAGCACTCCAAAGATCGTTCCTGCTATGGGACTGACAAGGGTGGTGAAGACATCCACTTCCATGTAGATTGCACGCCAACTTTCCTGTACATTCTGATCAACACCATCTAGTAGGAACTCCCGGGTTATGCTGTCTAGCGAGTGGCCATTCACCTGCAAAGTGAAATGCTTAACCAAAAGCAACCACGTACTATTGATTATATTCCTTTACCCCAATATGTCAGACCACTAAACTCCATTTCCTCTACTATTACTATTATTACCACTGAACACCACCAATCTACAGATATGCCTGCTACTTTGTCTAAAATTATGAAGGCCAACACGACAGTTTTTGGTTCCCAATTATGTATTAAATCATGAGCATACAGCCTTGGTTTGCTCACATACATTGACTTAAAGTGCAGGAATACACGAGTTAGCCAACTGTGCACGTGAACCATTCGATAAACAGGAAACCAAATATAGACATCCTATGTATATAACACAACATATTTAGTAGCCAGTATAAAGCAGTATTAGCCATATAAAGGACACCAGTTTCATACTGGTTTGCAATGCAAGAAGTATGCCTACTTGAATCCACATTTACAAAGTGATATCCCCTGAAATTCTCAAAAAATTTCCATTTGTTTGATAATCTTTTTAACATATACTTTCCCACGAATACTCAACAAACTTATACCTCTGTAATTTGAACACTCACCTTTATCATCCCCTTTGCCTTTGTACAACAGCGCTATGCATGCATTCCGCCAATCCTCAGGCACTGCACCATGAACCAAACATACATTGAATATCCTCACCAACCAGTCAACAACATGGTCACCCCCTTTTTTAATAAATTCCACTGCAATGCCATCCCATTCCTCCCCCACTCCCCTTACTTCCATTGTTCTCACCTTTTTCCATTCTGTACTCAGTCTCACCTGGTACTTCCTCACACAAGTCTCCTTCCCAAGCTCCCTTACTCTCACCACCCTCTTCACCTCAACATTCACTCTTCTTTTCTGAAAACCCATACAAATCTTCACCTTAACCTCCACAAGATAATGATCAGACATCCCTCCAGTTGCACCTCTCAGCACATTAACATCCAAAAGTCTCTCTTTCGCACGCCTGTCAATTAACACGTAATCCAATAACGCTCTCTGGCCATCTCTCCTACTTACATACGTATACTTATCTATATCTCGCTTTTTAAACCAGGTATTCCCAATCACCAGTCCTTTTTCAGCACATAAATCTACAAGCTCTTCACCATTTCCATTTACAACACTGAACACCCCATGTATACCAATTATTCCCTCAACTGCCACATTACTCACCTTTGCATTCAAATCACCCATCACTATAACCCGGTCTCGTGCATCAAAACCACTAACACACTCATTCAGCTGCTCCCAAAACACTTGCCTCTCATGATCTTTCTTCTCATTCCCAGGTGCATATGCACCAATAATCACCCATCTCTCTCCATCAGCTTTCAGTTTTACCCATATTAATCGAGAATTTACTTTCTTACATTCTATCTCATACTCATACAACTCCTGTTTCAGGAGTAGTGCTACTCCTTCCCTTGCTCTTGTCATCTCACTAACCCCTGACTTTACTCCCAAGACATTCCCAAACCACTCTTCCCCTTTACCCTTGAGTTTCGTTTCACTCAGAGCCAAAACATCCAGGTTCCTTTCCTCAAACATACTACCTATCTCTCCTTTTTCACATCTTGGTTACATCCACAAACATTTAGACACCCCAGTCTGAGCCTTCGACGAGGATGTGCACTCCCCGCATGACTCCTTCTTCTGTTTCCCATTATAGATATTGATAGGTGTGTTATTTTTATATGTATATTGTGTGTATATTCTATTAGGTGTATTTGTTGTATTTCAGCTGTATTATTTGTTCAATTACAGTTGCATTTGTAGTGAATATTAAGTGTATTAGTTTGATATGATTATAAGTAGTATGTTAGTATGTGTCTTACTTGTATATTAGCATAAGTGTAACTTTCATATTATAAGGTATATTGTAATTGCTATATATAGTGAAATATTTGCATTTATTGTATACTATTGTAGATGATTTTATTATTTGCTTGTGTGTATTAATTGAATAATATTAATATGATGTTTATTGGTGTTATATTATCATGTGTATTACTGTTTTCAAATGTATTATGTTTTTTGCAAGTTTTATTGCTGTTATATTTTGAATGTTACAAATTGTAAAATTTATAATGAATAATATATTTTAAGAGCTTATGTACATTTGTGTTTGTATATATATACTTGGATGGCATTGCAGTGGTATTTATTAAAAAAGGGGGTGACCATGTTGTTGACTGATTGGTGAGGATATTCAATGTATGTTCGGTTCATGGTGCAGTGCCTTAGGATTGTCGGAATGTCCACTTACCTCTCAGGTTAGCGGGCGCAGGGTGTCGGAGGGCAAAAGTGGCGTGGGATGTGCGCTCCGTCACCTTCCGCTCCTTACCTCTCAGGTTAGCGGGCGAAGGGTGTCGGAGGGCAAAAGTGGCGTGAGATTTGCGCTCCGTCACCTTCCGCTCCTTACCTCTCATGTTAGCTCGCGCAGAGTGCCAGAAGGCAAAGGTGGCCTCGGATGCGCTCCGTCACCTTCCGCTCCTTACCTCTCAGGTTAGCGGGCGAAGGGTGTCGGAGGGCAAAAGTGACGTGGGATGCGGCTCCGTCACCTTCCGCTCCTTACCTCTCAGGTTAGCGGGCGAAGGGTGTCGGAGGGCAAAAGTGGCGAGGGATGCGGCTCCGTCACCTTCCGCTCCTTACCTTTCAGGTTAGCGGGCGAAGGGTGTCGGAGGGCAAAAGTGGCGTGGGATGCGGCTCCGTCACCTTCCGCTCCTTACCTCTCAGGTTAGCGGGTAAAGGGTGTCGGAGGGCAAAAGTGGAGTGGGATGCGGCTCCGTCACCTTCCGCTCCTTACCTCTCAGGTTAGCGGGCGAAGGGTGTCGGAGGGTAAAAGTGGCGTGGGATGCGGCTCCGTCACCTTCCGCTCCTTACCTCTCAGGTTAGCGGGCGAAGGGTGTCGGAGGGTAAAAGTGGCGTGGGATGCGGCTCCGTCATCTTCCGCTCCTTACCTCTCAGGTTAGCGGGCGAAGGGTGTCGGAGGGCAAAAGTGGCGTGGGATGCGGCTCCGTCACCTTCCGCTCCTTACCTCTCAGGTTAGCGGGCGAAGGGTGTCGGAGGGCAAAAGTGGCGTGGGATGCGGCTCCGTCACCTTCCGCTCCTTACCTCTCAGGTTAGCGGGCGAAGGGTGTCGGAGGGCAAAAGTGGCGTGGGATGCGGCTCCGTCACCTTCCGCTCCTTACCTCTCAGGTTAGAGGGCGAAGGGTGTCGGAGGGCAAAAGTGGCGTGGGATGCGGCTCCGTCACCTTCCGCTCCTTACCTCTCAGGTTAGCGGGCGAAGGGTGTCGGAGGGCGAAAGTGGCGTGGGATGCGGCTCCGTCTCCTTCCGCTCCTTACCTCTCAGGTTAGCGGGCGACGGGTCTCGGAGGGCAAAAGTGGCGTGGGTTGCGGCTCCGTCACCTTCCGCTCCTTACCTCTTAGGTTAGCGGGCGAAGGGTGTCGGAGGGCAAAAGTGGTGTGGGATGCGGCTCCGTCACCTTCCGCTCCTTACCTCTTAGGTTAGCGGGCGAAGGATGTCGGAGGGCAAAAGTGGCGTGGTATGCGGCTCCGTCACCTTCCGCTACTTACCTCTCAGGTTAGCGGGCGAAGGGTGTCGGAGGGCAAAAGTGGTGTGGGATGCGGCTCCGTCACCTTCCGCTCCTTACCTCTCATGTTAGCGGGCGAAGGTGTCGGAGGGCAAAAGTGGCGTGGGATGCGGCTCCGTCACCTTCCGATCCTTACCTCTTAGGTTAGCGGGCGAAGGGTGTCGGAGGGCAAAAGTGGCGTGGGATGCGGATCCGTCACCTTCCGCTAATTACCTCTCAGGTTAGCGGCGCGAAGGGTGTCGGAGGGCAAAAGTGGCGTGGGATGCGGCTCCGTCACCTTCCGCTCCTTACCTCTCAAGCTAGAGGGCGAAGGGTGTCGGAGGGCAAAAGTGGCGTGGGATGCGGCTCCGTCACCTTCCGCTCCTTACCTCTCAGGTTAGCGGGCGAAGGGTGTCGGAGGGCAAAAGTGGCGTGGGATGCGGCTCCGTCACCTTCCGATCCTTATCTCTCAGGTTAGCGGGCGAAGGGTGTCGGAGGGCAAAAGTGGCGTGGGATGCGGATCCGTCACCTTCCGCTCCTTACCTCTCAGGTTAGCGGGCGAAGGGTGTCGGAGGGCAAAAGTGGCGTGGGATGCGGCTCCGTCACCTTCCGCTCCTTACCTCTCAGGTTAGCGGGCGAAGGGTGTCGGAGGGCAAAAGGGGCGTGGTTAGGTCAGGTTAGGTTAGGTTAGGTTAGGTTGGGTTGGGTTAGGTTAGGTTAGGTTAGGTTAGGTTGGGTTAGGTTAGGTTAGGTTAGGTTAGGTTGGGTTGGGTTGGGTTGGGTTGGGTTGGGTTAGGTTAGGTTAGGTTATGTTAGGTTGGGTTGGGTTAGTTTAGGTTAGGTTAGGTTAGGTTAGGTTATGTTGGGTTGGGTTAGGTTAGGTT
The DNA here is from genome assembly GCF_036320965.1 of Panulirus ornatus. Lineage (NCBI taxonomy): Eukaryota > Metazoa > Arthropoda > Malacostraca > Decapoda > Palinuridae > Panulirus > Panulirus ornatus. The sequence goes on from NC_092284.1 coordinate 13,341,872, forward strand.
AGGTTAGGTTAGGTTAGGCTAGGCTAGGCTAGGCTAGGCTATGTTAGATTAGGTTAGGTTAGGTTAGGTCAGGTCAGGTCAGGTTAGGTCACTTTTCCCATTCCTATGCCCAACTAGATTAAAACAAGACTATTATGTAGCAGAAAAGGGTTAGGTTAGGTTAGGTTAGGTTAGGTTTGGTTAGGTTAGGTTAGGTTAGGTTAGGTTAGGTTTGGTTAGGTTAGGTTAGGTTAGGTTAGGTTTGGTTAGGTTAGGTTAGGTTAGGTTTGGTTAGGTTAGGTTAGGTTAGGTTAGGTTAGTTTAGGTTAGGTTAGGATAGGTTAGGTTAAGGTTAGGTTAGGTTAGGATAGGTTAGGTTAGGCTAGGCTAGGCTAGGTTAGGTTAGGTTAGGTTAGGTTAGGTCAGGTCATGTTAGGTCACTTTTCCCATTCCTATGCCGAACTAGATTAAAACAAGACCATTATGTAGCAGAAAACCTACCACTAGTTAGCACTCCAGAGATCGTTTCTGCTATGGGACTGCCAAGGGTGGTGAAGACATCCACTTCCATGTAGTTTGCACGCCAACTTTCCTGTACATTCTGATCTACACCATCTAGTAGGAACTCCCGGGTTATGCTGTCTAGCGAGTGGCCATTCACCTGCAAAGTGAAATGCTTAACCAAAAGCAACCACGTACTATTGATTATATTCCTTTACCGCAATATATCAGAACCACTAAACTCCATTTCCTCTACTATTACTATTATTACCACTGAACACCACTAATCTACAGATATGCCTGCTACTTTGTCTAAAATTATGAAGGCCAACACGACAGTTTTTGGTTCCCAATTATGTATTAAATCATGAGCATACAGCCTTGGTTTACTCACATACATTGACTTAAAGTGCAGGAATACACGAGTTAGCCAACTGTGCACGTGATCCATTCGATAAACAGGAAACCAAATATAGACATCCTATGTATATAACACAACATGTTTAGTAGCCAGTATAAAGCAGTATTAGCCATATAAAGGACACCAGTTTCATACTGGTTTGCAATGCAAGAAGTATGCCTACTTGAATCCACATTTACAAAGTGATATCCCCTCAAATTCTCAAAAAAATTTCCATTTGTTTAATAATCTTTTTAACATATACTTTCCCACGAATACTCAACAAACTTATACCTCTGTAATTTGAACACTCACCTTTATCATCCCCTTTGCCTTTGTACAACAGCTCTATGCATGCATTCCGCCAATCCTCAGGCACTGCACCATGAACCAAATATACAGTGAATATCCTCACCAACCAGTCAACAACATGGTCACCCCCTTTTTTAATAAATTCCACTGCAATGCCATCCCATTCCTCCCCCACTCCCCTTACTTCCATTGTTCTCACCTTTTTCCATTCTGTACTCAGTCTCTCCTGGTACTTCCTCACACAAGTCTCCTTCCCAAGCTCCCTTACTCTCACCACCCTCTTCACCCCAACATTCACTCTTCTTTTCTGAAAACCCATACAAATCTTCACCTTACCCTCCACAAGATAATGATCAGACATCCCTCCAGTTGCACCTCTCAGCACATTAACATCCAAAAGTCTCTCTTTCGCACGCCTGTCAATTAACACGTAATCCAATAACGCTCTCTGGCCATCTCTCCTACTTACATACGTATACTTATCTATATCTCGCTTGTTAAACCAGGTATTCCCAATCACCAGTCCTTTTTCAGCGCATAAATCTACAAGCTCTTCACCATTTCCATTTACAACACTGAACACCCCATGTATACCAATTATTCCCTCAACTGCCACATTACTCACCTTTGCATTCAAATCACCCATCACTATAACCCGGTCTCGTGCATCAAAACCACTAACACACTCATTCAGCTGCTCCCAAAACACTTGCCTCTCATGATCTTTCTTCTCATGCCCAGGTGCATATGCACCAATAATCACCCATCTCTCGCCATCAACTTTCAGTTTTACCCATATTAATCGAGAATTTACTTTCTTACATTCTATCTCATACTCATACAACTCCTGTTTCAGGAGTAGTGCTACTCCTTCCCTTGCTCTTGTCATCTCACTAACCCCTGACTTTACTCCCAAGACATTCCCAAACCACTCTTCCTCTTTACCCTTGAGTTTCGTTTCACTCAGAGCCAAAACATCCAGGTTCCTTTCCTCAAACATACTACCTATCTCTCCTTTTTTCACATCTTGGTTACATCAACACACATTTAGACACCCCAGTCTGAGCCTTCGAGGAGGATGAGCACTCCCCGCATGACTCCTTCTTCTGTTTCCCATTATATATATTGATAGGTGTGTTATTTTTATATGTATATTGTGTGTATATTCTATTAGGTGCATTTGTTGTATTTCAGCTGTATTATTTGTTTAATTACAGTTGCTTTTGTAGTGAATATTAAGTCTATTAGTTTGATATGATTATAAGTAGTATGTTAGTATGTGTCTTACTTGTATATTAGCATAAGTGTAACTTTCATATTATAAGGTATATTGTAATTGCTATATATAGTGAAATATTTGCATTTATTGTATACTATTGTAGATGATTTTATTATTTGCTTGTGTGTATTAATTGAATAATATTAATATGATGTTTATTGGTGTTATATTATCATGTGTATTACTGTTTTCAAATGTATTATGTTTTTTGCAAGGTTTATTGCTGTTATATTTTGAATGTTACAAATTGTAAAATTTATAATGAATAATATATTTTAAGAGCTTATGTACATTTGTGTTTGTATATATATACTTGGATGGCATTGCAGTGGAATTTATTAAAAAAGGGGGTGAGCATGTTGTTGACTGATTGGTGAGGATATTCAATGTATGTTTGGTTCATGGTGCAGTGCCTGAGGATTGGCGGAATGCATGCATAGCGCTGTTGTACAAAGGCAAAGGGCTGGCTGGCTGGCTGGCTCTGTGTGTGTGGTATGCGCGCGGGGAGGAAGGAGGGTCAGCCGCCGCCGCTCTCACGCTTAGGTTAGGTTTAACTCAGAGAAAGGTTAGGGGATTTGTCACGCCTATTGATGGCAAAAGCCCCAACATAGTCGACATATAGATTAAGAGTTGTGTATTTCGCCACTGTAACTGGACCTTATACGCCGGCATCGAACGTGAGAGTGAGGAGGAGGAGGAGGAGAAGGCTGGCTGGGTGTGTGTTTGTGTGTAGTATGGAATGCGAGAGCGCGGGAGGTAGGGGGGTCGTCCGGCCTTTTCCTCCTCCGCCGCCACGCGCCCGTTCCCTCGCTCGCGCACTACTTACTAAAACAACAACCGGTAATCTAGTGAGTGATGTCAAACTCCGCGGACGCAATGTGAGTCGATCGATAATAGGCCACTGATGTTCACCACCACCACCACCACCGTGTGTGAGGAAGGGAGGGAGGTGGGTCGGACGCGCGTCATCGAAAGCGAGAGTGAGAAGGTGTCTGTGTCTGGCTGGCTCGGTGTGTGTGGTATGCGCGCGGTGAGGGAGGAAGGTTGGCCGCCGCCGTTGCCGCCGCTCTCGCTTGTTAGGTTAGGTTAGGTTGGGTTAGGTTAGGTTGGGTTAGGATAGGTTAGGTTAGGCTAGGCTAGGCTAGGCTAGGCTAGACTAGGTTAGGTTAGGTTTGGTTAGGTCGAGGTGGTGTGCCAAGTGAGAGGGTTAGGGAGAATGATTTGGTAAACATAGAAGAGGTAGTAAAAGCTTTGCGGAAGATGAAAGCCGGCAAGGCGGCGGATTTTGAATGGTATTGCAGTGGAATTTATTAAAAAAGGGGGTGACTGTATTATTGACTGGTTGGTAAGGCTATTTATTGTATGTATGATTCATGGTGAGGTGCCTGAGGAGTGGCGGAATGCTTGCATAGTGCAATTGTACAAAGGCAAAGGGGATAAAAGTGAGTGCTCAAATTACAGAGGTATAAGTTTGCTGAATATTCCTGGGAAATTATATGGGAGGGTATCAATTGAGCGGGCGAAGGCATGTACAGAGCATCAGATTGGGGAAGAGCAGTGTGGTTTCAGAAGTGGTAGAGGATGTGTGGATCAGGTGTTTGCTTTGAAGAATGTATGTGAGAAATACTTGAAAAACAAATGGATTTGTATGTAGCATTTATGGATCTGGAGAAGGTATATGACAGAGTTGATAGAGATGCTCTGTGGAAGGTATTAAGAATATATGGTGTGATAGGCAAGTTGTTAGAAGCAGTGAAAAGTTTTTATCGAGGATGTAAGGCATGTGTACGTGTAGGAAGAGAGGAAAGTGATTGGATCTCAGTGAATGAAGGTTTGCGGCAGGGGTGTGTGATGTCTCCATGGTTGTTTAATTTGTTTATGGATGGGGTTGTTAGGGAGGTGAATGCAAGAGTTTTGGAAAGAGGGGCAAGTGTGCAGTCTGTTGTGGATGAGAGAGCTTGGGAAGTGAGTCAGTTGTTGTTCAATGATGATACAGCGCTGGTGGCTGATTCATGTGAGAAATTGCAGAAGCTGGTGACTGAGTTTGGTAAAGTGTGTGAAAGAAGAAAGCTGAGAGTAAATATGAATAAGAGCAAGGTTATTAGGTACAGTAGGGTTGAGGGACTAGTCAACTGGGAGGTAAGTTTGAATGGAGAAAAACTGGAGGAAGTGAAGTGTTTTAGATATCTGGGAGTGGATTGGCAGCGGATGGAACCATAAAAGCGGAAGTGAATCATAGGGTGCGGGAGGGGGCGAAAGTTCTGGGAGCGATGAAGAATGTGTGGAAGGCAAAAACAATATCTTTGAAATCAAAAATGGGTATGTTTGAAGGAATAGTGGCTCCAACAATGTTATATGGTTGTGAGGCGTGGGCTATAGATAGAGTTGTGCAGTGGAGGTTGGATGTGCTAGAAATGAGTTGTTTGAGGACAATATGTGGTGTGAGGTGGTTTAATCGAGTAAGTAATGATAGGGCAAGAGAGATGTATGGTAATAAAAAGAGTGTGGTTGAGAGAGCAGGAGAGTGTGTTTTGAAATGGTTTGGTCACATGGTGAGAATAAGTAAGGAAAGATTGACAAAGAGGATATATGTGTTAGAGGTGGAGGGAATGAGGAGAAGTGGGAGACCAAATTAGAGGTGGAAAGATGGAGTGAAAAAGATTATGAGCGATCGGGGCCTGAACATGCAGGAGAGTGAAAGGCGGGCAAGGAATAGAGTGAATTGGATCGATGTGGTATACCGGGGTTGACGTGCTGTCAGTGGATTGAATCAGGGCATGTGAAGCGTCTGGGGTAAACCATGGAAAGTTGTGTGGGGCCTGGATGTGGAAAGGGAGCTGTGGTTTCGGGCATTATTGCTTGACAGCTAGAGACTGAGTGTGAACGAATGGGGCCTTTGTTGTCTTTTCCTAGTGCTACCTCGCACACATGAGGGGGGAGGGGGATGGTATTCCATGTGTGGCGAGGTGGCGATGGGAATGAATAAAGGCAGACAGTGTGAATTGTGTGCATGGGTAATATATGTATGCGCCTGTGTGTGTATATACATGTGTACATTAAGATGTATAGGTATGTATATTTGCGTGTGTGGACGTGTATGTATATACATGTGTATGGGGGTGGGTTGGGCCATTTCTTTCGTCTGTTTCCTTGCGCTACCTCGCAAACGCGGGAGACAGCGACAAAGCAAAATAAAAAAATAAATAAGATAGTATTGTAGCTTATGTATCGTCCGGCATGCTCGCTGGTTATGAGTCAACCTGAAAGATGACATGGTTTTTTGAGGAGGCAGATGTTATGTATTCAGTTTTTTGTACCTTGAAAAAGAATGTTTTTGTTTTGTATAATGTCCCATATTATACCGTTAACTTTTCTCTTACAGACTTAAAGAATGTTATAAATTTTCTATTCTTTTATTATGTCACTGACTTTATTCAATCATATAGATTACTATTAAAGTTTTGCTTAAATTATAATTGTTACTTTTCTGTACAAAAAAGTGCTTGTTTTGCTAAAACAGAAATTTTGGGAGCTGGAGCTATGGTGTTCAAACGCACATTCGCTCTCTCTGCTCGTTGCTTGTTAGTTGGGTAAACGTTCGCGCTGGCTTCTCTGCAGAATCAGGTTGTATTTGCCCTTCTTGTTGTCATCAGCCCTTGATTAATTGTCATATTCAAAGATAAGGATATAGGCTTTATTTAGAGAAGGAAAGAACAATATTTGTCTGTCCAGTCACGTAATTTCTTTGATAAAAAATGATGACTGCAGACCCAGTAGCTTCTGTGCAACTTTTCTGCTCTCACATTCATAATATAAGGCACACACACGAATCACCTGCAGAAACAATTACCGCAATCGGGAATTCTTCCCAATTAAGAGGTTAACAAATATGAATAAACGAAAATTCCCATGGTATCACATATTCACAGCTACCGGTTAGGCCTATTCTAGATTGTTACTCCTGGGTTATTGGTCAATAAGCGTACGTTAAGAGCAAACAATAGCACTTACCGATCGTTTTCTTTCATATATTGTGTGTGTGTGTGTGTGTGTGTGTGTGTGTGTGTGTGTGGATATTTTGCTCACAACACAGCAGTGAGAACGTCCGACCATGTTTTCTTGCTTTCAGATTGAGGTGTACATGAGAAAAAGCCATTTCGTCTCGCATTATTTTTGAAAAATATACAACTGTAGTCCCTTTTTGCGGATCAGTTCATTGGTATATATCCTGAATGAAATGTATATATGTATGTACATGATGGTGTTTCACAAGTTATAAAGTTATTTTTTTGGGTTACAGAGTAAAATTATGAAAGACGAGTTATGGTCATGGCAAAACTGTATTTCTAAAACGCGTACTTTGTATACGTGCAGACGAAAACTTAGGCGTCAGCCATCGCCACCTACATTCATTACGCAGCAATATCGTACTCTGAGGTTCCAGTTAGCATTAAAGGTCCTTTATAGCTTTCCTATCATCTGTTTTTAGGCATTGGGAGCTACTATACCTTCAAGGATACCCATTTTCACCTTCCCAAAGGTCGCTTCGCTTTCCACACTTTGCTCGGTGTTCCCAGAACATTCACCCACTCACCCACCTTGTGACTCATCTCCACTTCCAAGGTTCCATTCGCTGTCCCAGGTATCTAAAACACCCCACTTTCTCCTTTTTTTGCAATTGAAACTCGAACTTCAGGTAACCTGTCTCTTTGTACTGCTAAACCTGAATAACCATGCTTTTATCCACATTTACTCTCACGTTTCTCCTTTCATACACTCTCCCAAACTCTGACACCAACTTCTGCAGTTTCCCATGCGAATGTGTCTCGCTCTCTTATCTTTTTCGGTTACTTCTGATAGATATTCCCCTGAACACTCTCCATGTCAGTGCTGAGTGTGGTAGTAGAGTGCGGTATGTCTGTTCATAGTGCCCACACCACACCTTCAGCTTTATCACTTTCCATTCCTCCCAGTAACCTTGGTAACGTGATTACTTGTGTCATTACTGTGTTCGTAGTTATGTCGCTCCTTGTTGTCTGAGCATCACCTTGAGGGGTATCGTCTCTGCTGCTTGTGATCTGTCATGGTCCAGGTGTCTGGTCCTTTCTTAAGGACAGGGACGGTGTAACCTGATATATGGTTATCTTTGCATCGAGAGGAATATGAGGAACTATGAGGATCAGATACAGGGCTCATGAGTCTTGACTTTACTTAGAAATTCTTTATTATTATTCAGTGCATCTGAAACGAGGATCATGGCACGATCTAGGGTGAAGCTAAAACAAAGTTCGAAGCAAGGTTCTTTAGTGAATCTGAAGGTTCATGGTGGGATCTTGGGTGAACCTGAAGTAAAGTTCGCGGCAAGGTTCATTAGTGAACCTGAAGTAAGGTTCATAATGGGATCTTGGATAAACCTTAAGCAAAATTACTAGCTAGGTCCAGCAGTGAACCCGAAGCACGGATTGCACCTGGGTTAATGACTCGTCGTTGTTGAAATGTTGACGGTGCGAACCCGATACTGTCAGGCCGGGTTTCACAGCTGGACATTGGCAAAAAAAAAAAAAAAAAGGCTAACGTCAGAATTTACTACTACAAGGAATATATAACCCCGTAAAAACAGCAAAGTTCAGTTTCTCTTAATTTCACAACTGCATGTGATGCTGTAATCATACATATGGATTCGCCAATAATGAAGTGTACAAATAAGAGATACGTTATTGTGAGGTCTTGCTATTGGTTCATCCTCCGTATCGAAGCACCAGTCGGTGGGCGGGCTAGTTCAGGCGTCATCAATATTGTACTGATGGAAGATTGTCTTATTTACCTGAGTCCTGGAGAACTGTCGTTTGTTAATTTTGCTCTTTAGTTTATCTCATTTATGAATAAAAAGAAAAGTTTGACCTACTACCGTGTAATTGTACCTTGACGATAAGAGGTAGTTAAGAGCAGTCGTTGTCGCCCAGCAAATGTAAACAAAGCATTGTGGCCGATAATTGGTGCAGCTGAAGTCTCCCATAATGCCACCACCGCTGCCGGTACTCCAAATAGAAGTAGGGTTAACGTCAGCTGGACGAGCGGGTCGCGGTGTGTGTTGATCTCTGTGTTTGTCGAGAAGTATATTCAAACTGGGATGCTGTGGGAAACATCTGATCGTGTGGAAGTGTGCAGAGAATATGTACTGACAACAGCCTAAGTGAGAGTAATGTTTGTGCTGGTATTACATCTGCCAGTACCAGGACTCGTGTTCGTTGCAGGATGTGGCAGGTCAGTGATGTGTGGACACGTTGGGCTCGAACTATCTACGTAAATATCATGTACACTGTGGTAAATATTTAGATAAGTTCTGAGTTTATATGGTGTGAGGAATATTACTATAATGATCGTTCATACGTGCCACTCGGAGTTGGACGAATATGTTACGATTTTATGTAAGAATTGTTAACGTTCGGTCGTATAATGGAATGTTATCCGTGTCTTTGTACCACCACATCCAAAAGGTATTTAAGGGTTATATGTGTATGGGATTATCTAGTTTCATAATTTTGAAGATGCCTATTTCAGCAAGTAGGTTAACATTAACGCCATTATTATAGCTTAGTTTCCTTATAAAGTTTCACAGGTTTTTCTTGAACCTTTACAATACAACTAAACAAGAAATTGTATATTTTTCTTAATTCTGATATATTTTTCTCTCATTTTTCAGGTATGTTTTGTGTATAATATTTTCGTGTGAGGGTCGTCCGTAATACTCGAACATTTCTGTTGATTCATCATGCTAGAATTTCGCCCACGTCCAGGTGAGATCCTTCATGTATTCTGGGAAACGTTTAGTTTTTTCCGCTTATCCATGAAGGAGTTGATTAAATTTTTACTTGATTTTAGTGTTTCGGTGTTGATTTCCTCCACTAGTCTTTCTGTAGCTGGTTGTCTGGTCATTTGGGTATTTACGCTAATGTTTTTCTAAAAAATTTCTGATCGATCCAGACTTGCTGCATTCAGATCTGGCTTTCAAAGTCATGTAGGACGTCATTATTTTGCGCAGTTCATAAGTTGACTGGAAACGTTACCATTTTCTAATATATACATTTATGCAACGACCAAAGAAAAATAATGCAGTTATCCATGAACGCATTATATTCATGGTTATTCACAGATAATGTAACCTAACAACGTGCGGTGCCCATCTTGGTCTCCCATCTTCACACCAAAATACAATTAGTAGAAGATTTTCACTTGGTGTGATATTTGTCTTGTTTGTGATTTAGGCGCAAAAACTCCAGTTACACAGCAGAAATTGTCCTGTCCATTGATGTAAGAGCTTGGAAGCCTTTTTCGTTCTGAAAGTGAAGGTAACAGTAAGCGCGATAAGATATAGCAAACCATTGAACACAACACATCGGTTTTCATGTACAGTAACAAAATCCTGCTTTGCTGTTCCATTACCTCCTCGCTGCCACAACACTGCATGAGGGAAGCGCCACAGGGCTGCTGCTTCAGTTGTCATAAAGCGCAGGACGTATTAAGTATTTGAGTCGCGTTGTTTCTTTATTTTTCATTTTTGATGTCTTGTTAAAATTGTATGTAGGAACTTCGTTTATGCTATTTTTTTTTTTTTAACTATTATTGTCATCGTTATTTCTGGGAAAAACATCGCAGTATTATAATCCGGAGCAGTTCGTCTTGTTTAAATACGGAAATGACGTAAAATAAAAAGTGTACAAGACCTTTGAGTTCCACACAGTGGGTGGAGTGGTTGGTCTTTAGAAATAGGGAAATACTGGATTATAAATATATAAACTGACACACCACCGTCCTACCTTAACCTAACGTAACTCGAAACGTAATCAATCCCAGCCTAACTTAACATTACGAAGTCTAACGACCCAAAACAAGACCAAACACAATTTAGTCAACGTTACGAAGTCTAACGTTAGCCAAGCGTTACCTAAAGATTACCGTTAGTAAGAATATTAACGATTATCAAACCTAACCAAACCTATTGTAACAATTTCCTACCCATAACGAAGGAACCACTAACAAACTTATTGTGAATGATGCAACATGGAGGAGGAATTGATTGAATCGGTAACTCGTCGTGACAGTGATACAAAGACTGCCAGATATCCGACTGCGGGTTTACCATAGACAGGACATCCCCCGATGGTTTACTGTTATTTTCCTTTCTGCCATATCTTTTTTCTTTTAACTAACCTCGGAAAAGTCCTTGTGATGGTATATTGTTTATATAGCCGCCATGATATCCAGCAAGATGTAACAGTTTTTACTATTATCTAGTGTTTACATTAATTCTTATGGTGTCTTGGATGGTTAAAGGTTGATTGTAGAATGGATCTCTCGTTCTCTAAATGACGACAGAGGACCATACTCTCAAAAGGTTTAGCATAACATCTCGTAGATATAAAGGGTAGTTGGTTGTTTGGGTATTAGGATGATACTAGTAGTCGTCCTAGAGGTAATCTGCCACTTGACTCTTATATATAGTGGAGGATTGCGTAGTAATTTAGCAGGTGGTACCATCCTCCCGGGCTACGGCAAGTTCACGTTGGGTAACTCGGATCATAATGTTCCTTGTTCATCGTAAATTGAATTAGTGTATTATCTCAGATCATCCTTAACATATCTGCATTTCAGAAGTTAGATTTACAAAGCAGGACGTAATAGGCATAAGTATTAGTAAGTTCTGTATTGTTGGTTTGCATGACTGACTCTCATAAATATTATTTTCTCCTAATGCTCTACCGATAGGCGTTTATGTATTCGGTCCATTAACAAATAGTGAAGATTTTCAGAGTTCGGTCATCGCTGCCGGGCAGTTGTTACAGTAAATGAACGACATTTTCGTTGCAGGTTTCCTTGGCGATTTTTTTTTCTTGGATAAGTTTAGTTTTATCGTCTGATACACTTGGATCAGTGTTTCTCAAGCTTTCATGACTCTCGCCTGTTGGCTTTCACGAAATACTCGCTCAACCCACCCCTCCCCATTTCTTTTGAAGAGTTTGACATTTTGTGTTGTGTTTTAGTATTGAGGATCAGCTAGTTCGTAATTTATGTAGCCTTGTATCTCGTGAGCATGGATGAAGACAAATTAGATAGAAATAATGTCAAAACATGTATCAAGTGTATAAGTATTCATTTTGGCCAACACTTAGGTGAGCCAAAGCCAAATTACACCCAATATCATAGAAACCAAAAACACGTTAAATCTTGTAAACCCATTAGAACAAACAAATCATTTGCAAACGAATTAAAACTGTCGAATCTAATATTCAACTATTACCATACTGGAATTAAAGGATGATTTGAATCTTGTGCATTCAGCGAGGTAGATGCTGCTGCCATTCTTTCAGAAATTATAGGTTTCAGGGATAAAAGAGCACTACGCAAGTAGTTTTCTAGGATTCGTTAGATTACGCTGTTTTGTGTCCAGTACAATGAGAGTTGAAAAGCCAACTTGGCAGAGATAAATAGAAGAGAAAATCCTGAAACGAAGTGCTCCCTCGCCAAGTTTTGGGTAGACTGGGAGTTATTTGACCCAGAGCTCTTAAGACCATACTCATAGTTTCAAACTTATCATTTGCACTCGCGCCGCGCATAAATTCAATGGCTGCTTCTTGCACAGGATTCGTTAACTACCCCACATCAATGTTAAATGGATACCACGCCAATTTCCAACACAAAGATATGGAAAATGGCGCATAGATTCCTCGGCAACGGAATCCAGATGAGATAGATTTTTTCTTTGTGTCCAGACCATACTGATCATGATCTTTCCTGTCAGTATGGAGTTCCTTGAGATGAGACTATGAAAATGTTCTGCCGTTTCCAAAACAGAGTTTTCTCCTCCTTGAGACATCTGATTACATCATAATGCACAATGATTGCCTTTCTTGTAATTGTAAATTGAGTTTGTTGATAGTCTCGGAAATATGTACAAGGTACGCTAGTGAAAACTAAATCTTTTCGCTTGTAAATGCGTCATACAGATCTTGTTTCTGGCTTTATTGGGAAGATTTGCTCTTCATATTTGCCACGTTCATAGAGCCGACTCGACACGATTCCTTTTCAAGGCCAGCGGGCTTCCATGTGGAAGCAGGAGAATTTTATGATCAGCAACTAAATCTGTGCAGAGAGCTGCAAAGAGGCCAGAATATAAACATCTTCACAAAATAATCAACTTCTATTAACCAATTCAATGAATTGCGTAGGTCATCTTGAAAGATGAATTACATGTTTTCTTAAAGGGTTTTACCAGCAAGTGCTCATCTGTGGATGAGGCAAGAGTCCCAGTTATGGCTCCATTCTTTTCTTTGACCAATTCTATGAATCCCCAACGAGAGACAAGCATTGTTAGGGCACAGTCATTGGACACTCCGACATACGTTTCCCATGGAAGATAATTTTCTTGGGGAACTTCCAAAGATACTAGAAGCTTTTCACGTGGTGTCCAGTGCTTTCCAGAGAAAGATTCTTTCACAGCTCCTTCATCCTCTAATGTAGGATAAACAAGCAGTTGAAAGCTTTGGTCAGCATCAGTGTGGTTTTGTTGTACTGTTCCAAAGCGCTGGGATTCTCATTTGTATAATTTGTACTTTGTAATCTAGAAGTTCATCAACGCGACGCTTCAGTGTTACCAGAAAGTGACATCTTGGATAACTTTTTGTGGATCTGCGCCAAGCACAATATTTGTAGGTCTCGAGCATGATTTCATTAATCTCTTCAATAGTGAGCCGCCGCCTTTGCTTTGGCAATAAGCAGTGACAACTCGTAAGATGCTTCCACCACTTTGAACGATTCCTGGTGAAAAGCCCCCGTGGTGTCCACAGTCATGTTTCAATTCTGTCTGGGTCTAAAGAACTTCTTTAGCTGGCCTTTGGTTGCTTTGTGGTTTGAATTTCGCGGTAATGGCTTTAATATTGTTGTCAGGAATGTGCGAGGAATTGATAACCAATGCTCGAGACAACCTGGCCTAGTTAAAGGGATTTTTAAGTAGGAGAAATTTGACATCGTTAAACGTAATAGTTGGGAATAAGTGGTCTTCTGTGAGGAAGGATAAGTGTATGACTTGACAGGGTCAAAGTGGTTGGGTCTACTTTGTATGTGCTGTGCAACGATCTGAGTGTTGGGGATGTGGTTGATAAATACCCTTCCAATGTTTCTAAAAGATGTTGAGTGTCTTGAAGGTTTTGATGTTAAGTGCTATTTTTTAGCCTGTTGATGTCTGTTTTGGGTGTACTTTTGAATTAATGGATTTGCTTCTAAAAGTCTTGAGATTGTGTTTTTTTCTCTGCTGTGGTGATTACTGAATTCTTAGGCTCTGTCTAAGGCTGTTCATTATGTGGTTTCTCTGAGGTTGTTCATTATGTGGCTGCTTAGGGTAGTGAGATCCCAGTGTGATAGGCATAATCGGTGTCAGTTTTGGTCAAATCATCGACGGTAGCACCAGAGAAGACTTGGTTTTGGTAGAAGGGAAGGAGTAGCATCTTGGGGAGAGTGTGATTTGGAGACTGTTGACAGCTGCATATGATTTGCTGATGTATGTGCCCTATCTCTGTGTCTGTGAATGTGACGGATTGATAATGACAATTTTTCGCGTATGTGTGATTAGTGAGTTTCTGAAAGTGTCCCAATGGGACTTCATGTAATGATAATGAGGTTATTAGATGAGAGTTGAAGGTAGAAGGGAATGTAATCGGAACTCCATAGAGACCTGTGAGATAGAAATTGAAGGTAATTGCTGCCCCACTGCTGAAGACAATGTCTGGTCTACTTTTACGTGTTCAAGGAGAGTAGCGGTCAGGCGGTGGTTATTGTAGTAGCCGAACACGTTGGATTGCAATATTTTAGGTATCTTATTTTTGGAAAAAATCAAATGATTTAAGTTTGCCTAGATAAGCCAATTTCATTCGATTGCGATTATTTTTGACGAGTTGTCTGGTCATGGGTCGAGGACGGTCTGGGGTTTGACGGGGAAGTGTCTTCGTCGAGGTATTGAATTTCAATGTTGGAAAGTGTATTGATGGAGAAGTTATCGTATGAGTTAACGGTCTGATTCTGGAGGTCCTCCAGGAGGACCAGCTTCAGTGTGGGAGAGGAAGGAGGAGAGGAATTGATATGTGGGGACCTGGAGTAAGTGATGGTCTGGGAGGTGATGGGAGTCGTGGTAAAGAATGTAGAATTTTAGGGAAATTGAGGAAAGCTTTGCAGTAGTGCTGGTGGTGGCCAGGGACGTTGGATTTGTGATAGAGCTTAGGGAAGCGGGGATGTCAGGATGATTGGTAAGATTTTTAATGGGGAGTGAGTGGTTTTGGGAAGGGAAGCAACAAGTTCAGGAGTCTTTAACGTTGGTAGGTTGTTGTGTGTTGTAAGTAAAAAAAAAACAAAAAAAAAACCAACTAAAATCGTAACTTCTTTGCTCAGGAAAATGGATTTTAAAAAACCTACATGCATTTTTGTTTGAAGCGTGAGGAAGTCATTGAAATTTGTTTGGAGTTTCTAGAGACTATGAAAAGGTCCAAATGTTTCCGAAGCAGTTTTCTCCTTGAAACTTTTGATTGCATAATACGCTATGATAATTGCGTTTCTAACTTGTAGATTGAGGTTGTTGATACCCAGAAATGTGCACAAGGTACGCTCGTGAAAACTAAAACTTTTCTCCTGTAAATGCGTCTTACAGTTCTACTTGTTTATGGCTTTATTGAAAAGAATTGCTCTCTCTCTTGCGTTCATAGAGCCGACCTTGCATATATCATTTTGAAGGTCAGAGGACATCCATGTGGAAACGGGAGAGCTTTGTGATGAGGTCCAACATCTGTGCAGAGATGCAAAGAATATAAAGAGCTCTTTACAAAATGAACAACTTTTATTGCCAAATTCAACAAATTGTGTAGGTCATTAGGAAGTTGAATTAATTATGTTTTCTGTAGAGTCTTGGCAGCAAGTGCTCCTCTGTGGATGATGCAAGAGTCCCAGTTACGGATCCATTCATTTCTTTGAACAATTCTATGAATCCGAGCGAGACATAAGCCTTCTTTGCTTTGGCAATAAGCATTGACAACTCATCAGATGGTTCCACCACTTTGAACGACTCCTGGTGAAAAGCTCCTGTGATGTCCAGCGTCATATGTTTCAACTCTTTCATTAAAATGTCTGGCTGCGAAGAACTTTTTTACTTAAGTCTGGGTGCGACAAACTTCTTTAGCTTGCCTTTAGTTGTCTTGTGGTGTGAAGAGCGCAGTAATACATTTGATAGTGTTATCAGGAATGTCAGAAATTGAAAACTAATGTCCGAGGTACCTGGGGCAACTTAAAGGGATTTTAGGAGAAATTAGACACCGTTGAAAGTAATAGTTACCAGTAAGTGTATGATTTGATCTGGGTAAAAGTGACTGGGTCTACTTTGTAATTACTGTGGAACGATTTGAGTGTTCTTATAAGGTAAGGGATTTGGCGATACGGTTGCAAAATACACGCCCAGTGTCTCTGATAGAACTTGACAATAACTCGAGGGTTTTGATGTCATGTGCTATGTTTGGGATACGTTACTCTATATATTTTGACTTCTACATTTACTTTCGTTTTATCTATAGGCCATCGACTTTTACATATACATATGTTTTATATACGTCATCGACTTGTACATTTACTTACGTTCTACTTATATGCCATCGACAGGTTAGGTTACGTAAGGCTTGAAATGATAATCATAGAAAATGGTAAAAATTAGTCCTTGTAGAAAATGGTAAATATTTTAGGGGTAACAGATACATGTTATGAATATTTTAGGGTTTAAAAAGTTGGGATACGTTTCTCTCTCTCTCTCTCTCTCTCTCTCTCTCTCTCTCTCTCTCTCTCTCTCTCTCTCTCTCTCTCTATATATATATATATATATATATATTGACTTTTACATTTATTTACGTTTGATTTATTTGCCATCGACTTGTACGTTTACTTACGTTTTCTCTATAAACAATCGTCTTGTTAATTTACTTAGTTTTTTTTATATGCCATCGAATTATACACTCACTCACTTTTTATTTTTATACCATCGACTTGTACATTTACTTATGTTTGATTTATTTGGCATCGACAGGTCAGGATATGTTAGGCTTGAAATAATAATCACAAAATGGTAGAAATTATTCATTGTTACACCTAAAAAGTTTACCATTTTCTACAAACACGTTATGAATTATCTAGTGTTTAAGAAGTTTTAATACGTTACTCTATACATGTCTTGTACATACGTTTTATTTACATGCCATCGACAGGTTAGGTTACGTTAGGTTTGAATTGATAATCACAGAAAATGGTAGAAAATAGTAATTGCTGAAAATGCTAAAATTTTTAGTGGTAAGAAACATGTGAATTTTTTAGGGTTTAAGTAGTTGGGATACGCTACTCTATATATACTTGTACATTCACTTTCGTTTTTATAAGCCATCGACTTGTAAATTTCCATAAGTTTTATTTATATGCCATCGAATTATACATTCACTTACGTTTTATTTTTATACCAGCGACTCGTACATTTACTTACATTTTATTCATGTGCGATCGATAGTCTAGGTGACGTTGGGCTTGAAATCATAATCACAGAAAATGGTAAGTTATTCAGTGTATACAATGGTAAACTTTTAAGGGTTAACAAACACATGTTAGGAAATTTTTAGTGTTTAAGAAGTTTGGATACGTTACTCTCTCTCTCTCTCTCTCTCTCTCTCTCTCTCTCTCTCTCTCTCTCTCTCTCTCTCTCTCTCTCTCTCTCTTTCTCTCTCTCTCTCTCTCTCTCTCTCTCTCTCTCTCTCTCTCTCTCTCTCTCTCTCTCTCTCTCTCTCTCTCTCTCTCTCTCTCTCTATGTATATATATATATATATATATATATATATATATATATATATATATATATATATATATATATATATATCGACTTTTACATTTACTTACCTTTTATTAACATACCGTCGACATGTACATTTACTTAAAATCTATTTATAAGCCATCGACCTGTACATTTACTTACGATTTATTTATATGACAACGAATTGTAATTTTACTTACATTTTATTTATATGCCATCGACAGGTTAGGTTACGTTAGGCTTGAAATGCTAATCACAGAAAATGGTAAAAATTAGTCATTGTAGAAAATGGTAAAATTTTTAAGGGTAAGAAACAAATGTTAGGAATTCTTTAGGGTTTAAGAAGTTGGGATACGTTACTCTACATACATTGCCTTGTACATTTACTTACGTTTTATTTATATGCCATCGACTCGTACATTTACTTACATTTTATATATAAGCCATTGACTTGTATAACTAGATGGCATATAAATAAACAGTAAGTAAATGTACATTTTCTTACGTTTTGTTTATATGCCAGCGACTCGTACATTTACTTACGTTTTATTTATATGCCATCGATTTGTACATTTACTTTCGTTTTATTTGTATGCCATCGACTTGTATATTTACGTACGTTTCATTTATATGCCAGCGACTCTACATTTACTTACGTTTTATTCATATGACATCGACTTGTACATTGACTTTCGTTTTATTTATATGCCATCGACATGTACATTTACTTACTATTTATTTATAGGCTATCGTCTTCTACATTTACTTACGTTATATATATATGCCATCAACTTATACATGTACTTACAGTTTATTTATATGCCATCGAATTGTATATTAACTTGCTTTGTATTTATAAGCCATCGACTTGTACGAGTCGCTGGCATATAAATAAAACGTAAGGAAATGTACATTTACTTACGTTTAATTTACGTGCCATTGACGGGTTAGGTTACGTTAATCTTGAAATGATAATCACAGAAAATGGTAAAAATTAGTCATTGTTACGCCAAAAAAAGTTTACTATTTTCTACAAACACGTTATGAATTTTTGGGTGGTTTAAGAAGTTGGAATACGTTACTCTATATATATCGACTTGTACATTTACTTTCGTTTTATTTATATACCATTCACTTGTACATTGTTGACGTTTGACTTATAAGCGATCGACTTGTACATTTATTTACGTTTTATTTATATGCCATTAGATTATATATTTACTTACGTTTCATTTTTATGCCAGCGACTCGTATATTTACTTACATTTTATTTATATGCCAACCACATTTTAGTTTACGTTAAGCTTGAAATGATAATAATAGAAAATGGTAAAAATTGGACTTTGTTACCCCTAAAAATTTTACCATTTTCTACAAACATATTGGATTTTTTAGGTGTAAGAAGTTGGGATACGTTACTCTGCATATATCGACTTTTACAATTACATATCTTTTATATATATGCCATCGACTTGTATATATACTTACGTTTTATTTATATGCAATCGACTTACACAATTAATTACGTTTTATTTATTTGCCAGCGACTCGAACATTACGTTTTGTTTATATGTCATCGACTTGTACATTTATTTACGTTTTATTTATATACCATCGACAGGTTAGGTTACGTTAGGCTTGACATGATAATCACAGAAAATGGTAAAAATTAGTCATTGCAGAAAATGGGGAACTTGTTAGGGATAAGAAACACGTTATGAATTTTTTAGGGTTCAAGGTGTTGGGATACGTTACTCTATATATATCGACTTGTACAATTACTTATGTTTTATATGTATGCCATCGACTTGTACATATACTTACGTTTTATATATATGCCATCGACTTATACATTTACTTACGTTTCATTTATATGCCAGCAAATCGTACATTTGCCTTTTATTTATTACCCATCAACTTGTACAAGTCGATGACATAAAGATAAAACGTAAGTGAATGTACAAGTCGATAACATACATAAAACGTAAGTAAATGTACATGCCATCGACTTATACATTTACTTGTCGATCGATAATGGTTCACTGATGTTCACCACCATCACCGTGTGTGAGGAAGGGATGGTCGGCCGCGCGTCATCGAAAGCGAGAGTGAGGAGGAGGAGGTGGTGGCTGGCTGGCTGGCTCGGTGTGTGTGGTATGCGCCTGGGGCGGTTGGGTTAGGTTAGGCACGAAAACTATAAGAGTCTTGTCATACTTGTACGAATGCCTGTGGAGTTCCTTGGTCGTAGGAGCTTGATTCTCCTTTTTGTTGTTGGTTTGTTAGGTCTCCCTGTACCGTCGTCTAAGTTTCTGCCTCGGCAAGTACATGCATCCTGTCGCTCGGCCATGCGCGTGCGAATCGTAGTATTAGTGTTCGACCCCAATGCCGCCGCAACAACAACAACATCAGCGGCAGCTGCATTAGTAGTATCCTTCTTCAATTCCATTAGACCCAGTCTAATGATATCCTTGGTCTGTCTTTTCCAAGACTTTCTTATCCATATGGAACCGTCATGGCCCCCGCTGCAGCACGGGGGAGACGACGCCTTGCCGTTTATGGCTTTTTCCTATTGTGAGTGCTGCCTACCTTCCCCCGACGCTTCAATGCAGCACATTTCCTGAGAATTCCACAGGATGGGATTTTCTCCTTGTTTTAAAAAGGTGCGGGATGTTGTGGTGGCACCCGCTCCAGCCAATTGTTATGATGATGATGATGAGACGGTGATGATTAGACCAGAGCTTCTGCCTCGGCAAGTACATGCATGATGTCGCTTGACCGTGCGCTTGCGAATCGTAGGTCTTAGTGTTGTACACCAATGCCGCAGCAGCAGCAAAGGGAGGAAATTGGGTAGAGTTGAGAGCTACAGTTGCTACTTTATCCCATCCCAAATACGGATCAACCAAAACCTGATGTGCTGTACCGAACCGTTTGCATACGACTTGCGTACCAGCCTGGGTGCCGTGAGTGGCAGAGCAGTCTCCTCACTGTGATCCACTAAGGTTTAACCCGGAAAAAGGTTAGGGGATTTGTCACGCCAATCGATGGCAAAAGCCCCTGCATAGTAGACATATGGATTAAGATGAGTTGTGTATTTCGCCACCGCAACTGGACCTCCCTCTCGCCCTCACTTTCAATGCCGGCGTAGGAGGAGGCTGGCTGGGTGTGTGTGGTACGGAATGTGAGAGCGCGCGGGCGGTGGGGGAAAGGGAGGGGCTTGGGTGGGGGGGGGGGGTTGCCGCCCTCCTCCTCCTCCTCCTACTCCGCCGCCACCGGCCTGCTCCCTCGCTCACGTACGACAATGTTATTAAAACAACCGCCAATCTAGTGAGTGATGTCAGATTCCACGGATGCAATGTGGGACGATCGACAATGGTTCACTGATGTTCACCACCACCACCAACTTGTGTAAGGAAGGGAGGGAGGTGGGTCGGCCGAGCGTCATCGAAAGCGAGAGTGAGGAGGTGGCATGCTGGCTGGTTGGCTCGGTGTGTGTGGTATGCGCCCGTACATTTACTTACGTTTTATTTATATGCCATCGACATGTGTATTTCGCCACCGTAAGTAATCGTACAAGTCAATAGCATTGTACGTATGTAAATGTACAACTAACCTAACGTAAGTGGACCCCCTACGCCGGCATTGAGAGTGAAGGGGGGGTGGCGGGCTGGGTGTGTGTGGTATGGAATGCGAGACCGCGCGGGATGTGGAGGTGGGGGGGGGGGGGCGGCCGTACTCCTCCTCCTCCTCCGCCCCCGCCACCTCCCGCTCTCTCGCTCGCGTACGAATACGTTACTAAAACAACCGCCAATCTAGTGAGTGATGTCAAACTCCACGGATGCAATGTGGGTCGATCGATAATGGGCCACTGATGTTCACCACCACCACCGTGGGTGAGGAAGGGAGGGAGGTGGGTCGGCCGCGCGTCATCGAAAGCGAGAGTGATGAGGAGGTGGCTGGTTGGCTCGGTGTGTGTGTGTGGTATGCGCGCTGGAGGGAGGGGGATCGGCCGCCGCTGCTCTCTCGCTTAGGTTAGGTTAGGTGCGATCCGCTAACATTTAACCCCAAAAAGGTTAGGGGATTTGTCACGCCAATCGATGGCAACATCCTACATATATAGATATAAAACACACTCGAGCTATTTTCAACGACAGGCAGGTACTCGAAACTGATGATGATGAGAGAGACAGTGAGGATTGTGTGTGTGTGTGTGTGTGTGTGTGTGTGTGTGTGTGGTGGGTAAATATGCGCGCTCGGGGAGGGAGCAAAAATGTCAGCCAGCCGATCGCTCCCTTACGTACCTCCTCACCTCAGAGAGGTCCACTAATGATGATGTACACCATCATACGTATGGAGAGAAAGAGCCCTCGGTTAACGGAGGAAAAACTTGGGGAAATTTTTCGTGTGAAAATTTCCCTGCATCCTCCTACTGTTGGGTCCCTCCATCAGTTGCTCCTTTCCGTACCTCCTCCTCACATCACAGATGTGGGTTCATTGCTCTACGTGAGAATATCGCCCCAAAAATATCGTCCCTTACCTCTGCTATAAGAGGAACTATTGATCAGACACGCCACCAGGCATTAAAAGTGGTTTCCCTCCCCTTGTGACTCGTATAATTTTCTCAGGTAAGAAGGAAACTCGCTGCGGACGCTACTGGCGTCGATAATTGTGAGGTGATGTTTCCCCCTTACCTTCCATGCAAGGAGGAGGAGGGTGCAGCAGCAGCAAGGGTTAGCTGAGCACCTTTGTCATGTTTTTCAGCTCCGACCCTCAATGTCCCATAGGCTGAGAGACAAGGAGAGCAAGGTGACGGAGCGCCTCCGGGACCATTTTTGCCCTCCGACACTCTGTGCGTGATAGGCCGAGAGGTAAGGAGCGAAAAGTAACGGAGCGTCTCCGGGACCTTTTTTGCCCTCCGACACTATGTGCGTGATAGGCCGAAAAGTAAGGAGCGAAAAGTAACGGAGCGTCTCCGGCACCATTTTTGCCCTCCGACACTCTGTGCGCGGTAACCTGAGAAGTAAGGAGCGAAAAGTAACGAAGCGTCTCCGGCACCATTTTTGCCCTCCAACACTCTGGGCGCGGTAACCTGAGAAGTAAAGAGCGAAAAGTAACGAAGCTTCTCTGGGAGCATTTTTGCCCTCCGACACTATGTGCGTGATAGGCCGAGAGGTAAGGAGCGAAAAGTAACGGAGCGTCTCCGGGACCATTTTTGCCCTCCGGCACTCTGTGCGCGCTAACCTGAGAAGTAAGGAGCGCCAAGTGACGGAGCGTATCCAAGGCCATTATTGCCCTCCGATACTCTCTGCGCGCTAACCTGAGAGGTAAGGAGCGCAAATTTACGGAGAGTCTCCGGGACCATTTTTGCACTTCGACACTCTGTGCGCGCTAGCCTGAGAGGTAAAGAGCGCAAATTTACGGAGCTCCTCTAGTGTCATTTTTGCACTCCGACACTCGGTGCGCGCTAACCTGAGAGGTAAGGAGCGGAAAGTGACGGAGCGTGTCCAAGGCCATTTTTGCCCTCCGATACTCTGTGCGTGGTAACCTGAGAGGTAAGCAGCGGAAGGTGACGGAGCGCATCCGAGGCCACTTTTGCCCTCCGACACTCTGTGCGCGCTAACCTGGGAGGTAAGCAGCGGAAGGTGACGGAGCGCATCCGAGGCCACTTTTGCCCTCCGACACTCTGTGCGCGCTAACCTGAGAGGTAAGCAGCGGAAGGTGACGGAGCGCATCCGAGTCCACTTTTGCCCTCCGACACTCTGTGCGTGGTAACCTGAGAAGTAAGGAGCGAAAAGTAACGGAGCGTCTCCGGCACCATTTTTGCCCTCCGACACTCTGTGCGCGGTAACCTGAGAAGTAAGGAGCGAAAAGTAACGGAGCGTCTCCGGGAACATTTTTGCCCTCCGACACTCTGGGCGCGGTAACCTGAGAAGTAAGGAGCGAAAAGTAACGGAGCTTCTCCGGGACCATTTTTGCCCTCCGACACTATGTGCGTGATAGGCCGAGAGGTAAGGAGCGAAAAGTAACGGAGCGTATCCGGGACCATTTTTGCCCTCCGGCACTCTGTGCGCGCTAACCTGAGAAGTAAGGAGCGCGAAGTGACGGAGCTTATCCAAGGCCATTTTTGCCCTCCGATACTCTGTGCGCGCTAACCTGAGAGGTAAAGAGCGCAAATTTACGGAGCGCCTCTGGTGGCATTTTTGCGCTCCAACACTCTGTGCGCGCTAACCTGAGAGGTAGAGAACGGAAGGTGACGGAGCGCATCCGAGGCCATTTTTGCCCTCCTACACTCGGTGCGCGCTAACCTGAGAGGTAAGGAGCGAAAAGTAACGGAGCGTCTCCACGACCATTTTTGCCCTCCGACACTCTGTGCGCGTAACCTGAGAAGTAAGGAGCGAAAAGTAACGCAGCGTCTCCGGGACCATTTTTGCCCTCCGACACTATGTGCGTGATAGGCCGAGAAGTAAGGAGCGAAAAGTAACGGAGCGTCTCCGGCACCATTTTTGCCTTCCGACACTCTGTGCGCGGTAACCTGAGAAGTAAGGAGCGAAAAATCACGGAGCTTCTCCGGGACCATTTTTGCCCTCCGGCACTATGTGCGTGATTGGCCGAGAGGTAAGGAGCGAAAAGTAACGGAGCGTCTCCGGGACCAATTTTGCCCTCCGGCACTCTGTGCGCGCTAACCTGAGAAGTAAGGAGCGCGAAGTGACGGAGCTTATCCAAGGCCATTTTTGCCCTCCGATACTCTGTGCGCGCTAACCTGAGAGGTAAAGAGCGCAAATTTACGGAGCGCCTCTGGTGGCATTTTTGCGCTCCAACACTCTGTGCGCGCTAACCTGAGAGGTAGAGAACGGAAGGTGACGGAGCGCATCCGAGGCCATTTTTGCCCTCCTACACTCGGTGCGCGCTAACCTGAGAGGTAAGGAGCGAAAAGTAACGGAGCGTCTCCACGACCATTTTTGCCCTCCGACACTCTGTGCGCGTAACCTGAGAAGTAAGGAGCGAAAAGTAACGCAGCGTCTCCGGGACCATTTTTGCCCTCCGACACTATGTGCGTGATAGGCCGAGAAGTAAGGAGCGAAAAGTAACGGAGCGTCTCCGGCACCATTTTTGCCTTCCGACACTCTGTGCGCGGTAACCTGAGAAGTAAGGAGCGAAAAATCACGGAGCTTCTCCGGGACCATTTTTGCCCTCCGGCACTATGTGCGTGATTGGCCGAGAGGTAAGGAGCGAAAAGTAACGGAGCGTCTCCGGGACCAATTTTGCCCTCCGACACTATGTGCGCGGTAACCAGAGAATTAAGGAGCGAAAAGTAACGGAGCTTCTCCGGGAACCATTTTTGCCCTCCGACACTATGGGCGTGATAGGCCGAGAGGTAAGGAGCGAAAAGTAACGGAGCGTCTCCGGGACCATTTTTGCCCTCCGGCACTCTGTGCGCGCTAACCTGAGAAGTAAAGG
>NC_092284.1:13366775-13386953 GCF_036320965.1 Panulirus ornatus
ACACCCTTCACCCGCTAACCTGAGAGGTAAGGAGCGGAAGGTGACGGAGCCGCATCCCACGCCACTTTTGCCCACCGACACTCAGCGCGCGCTAACCATCGCTGCTTCTCTGGTTGGGATGCTGTCTTAGAGGTTTTCAGGTATAACCTCACGGACGTAGCGTAGCTCCAGTGGCCGCTCGACCAAGAGCCCAACCATATGTCCGAAACTTCCGTTCCTCTCGTACTGAGCAGAGTTGCTATCGCAACGAGTGTCTGACTTAGACTTTGAACAGTAGGGTAAAACTAACCTGTCTCATGACGGTCTAAACCCAGCTCACGTTCCCTTTTAATGGGTGAACAATCCAACGCTTGGTGAATTCTGCTTCACAATGATAGGAAGAGCCGACATCGAAGGATCAAAAAGCGACGTCGCTATGGACGCTTGGCCGCCACAAGCCCGTTATCCCTGTGGTAACTTTTCTGACATCTTGCTTAAAACTCTTAAAAGTCAAAAGGATCGATAGGCCCTGCTTTCGCAGTCCGTACTCGTACTGAAAATCCGCATCAAGCCAGCATTTGCCCTTTTGCTCTACGCGAGGTTTCTGTCCACGCTGAGCTGGCCTTGGGACACCTGCGTTATCATTTGACAGATGTACCTCCCCAATCAAACTCCCCACTCGGACCGGATCGCGGCAGGCGCGAACACGTCCGGGTATATTTCTTTCTTCCATTATCAACATCCTATTTTTCCCATATCTAAATTATCTATCTTCGAAATGAAGATGAGGAGGATGAGAACAAGAGAGAAGGAACCCTTCCGCCGCTTGGGTCTAGAAGGAGGAGTCTATCCCACCTGGGGAAAGCTCCGGTTCCGTCTCACAGAGTAAGTAGAGAAATGATCAAAGTAGTGGTATTTCACTACTAGCCACACAAATGGCCTCCCACTTATGCTACACCTATGATGTCTCTACAATATCAGGCTAGAGTCAAGCTCAACAGGGTCCTCTTTCCCCGCTGTTGTTCGCACAGGCCCGTTCCGATTTTTAACCTGTGCCCTTGGACAACATCCTGTGAGTCCAGGTTAGGGCTTTGACCGTGCACACCTCAAGGTCCCGGTATGTCAGCCCTAACCCTCTGAGAGCACTCGCGCTTTCTTGACACCATGCACCTCGCCAACTTAAGGTGGCCGATGTTACGTGCACGGTGTCTTTCCCGGTGTATTCCCGTACGCCTTGTAAGACTTCCGGGGTACCGTAGTAGCTGCACTTATGATGGTGTGCACCTGAAAGCGGGAAGTGAACCCCAGAGACCTGTGTGTCAATCATGTAGGCCTCAGCGCCTTTGGAAGCGACGATGTCCGGCTTCCGAAAGGACCCCACAATCGGAATGCGCGGCTCGCAGGACACCTCATAACCCCTTTGTCTCAGTCGCCCAGCCAAATAGGCACAGATGTTGTCGTGCCGTTTTACCCTCCCGCCATGTGTACGAGAGCACATCTGTGCGATGTGCCCCAGCGTACCTGGCTTCTGACAGGTGTCACAGAGGCCGTTGATCTCGGGCCTGCCTCTGGATGCCCTAGCAGGGGTGGGTAATGCGCCTATCCGCACTTGGACAGCCCTCACATAATCAGCGCCTGACAGGAAACGGTTCCCGCTATTCACCCATCTGCTCACCTGAGGCACAGCGGCAGATGGAGCGAGAGCTGCACCGTCGACGGTGCTGACCAGGTTGGCCCTCCATACCTGCTGGCGTTCGGATTTACTACCCGCCTGTCGACCAGCAATGCATGCGGGTCCAGACCAGCGCTGCAGCTTGCTCAACACTGCAGGCTCCCGGACAGCCGCCTGAATCACTGGGTCGGTCGAACCGCGCTTGTTTATTTAGCCGGACGGTTGAAACAAAGTCTGGTATACCCAGCCCACCATCTCCAGTTGCCGAGTGGAAGAATGCACAGAGCACGTCATGGGCTAGGCGCAGCCAACGGCGGACCGCCACTCGCACTTGCCTGTCCATGCGTGCTCTGGTGATGTTTCGTAGCCCCTCTTCTAGCAAAGCCCCGTATGACTTACGCCGACCCCCGGCCCCGACAAGAATCCCGAGGTACTTGTATTCGTCCTCAGCACTCATGGATCCGACAGCGCTCTCCAAGACTTGGAACGCCCTGTTCTTATTGACGTACCAAGTCTTGCGCTTGTCTTTGACCTCCATGATGAGGGTACGACACTTCCCTGGGTTGACGTGAAGCCCATGCCCCCGCGAGGGTCGCAGCCATCACGTCCATTGCCTTCTGCAAGCCAATGGGCGTCTGCGCAACCAGAACCAAATCATCGGCAAAAGCCAATGCTGACACTGTTTTGTCCCCCAACTTAACCCCTACACCGGTCTCCTTCACCCTTGCGATTCCCTCGTCAGAGTCATAGTTACTCCTGCCGTTTACCCGCGCTTGGTTGAATCTCTTCACTTTGACATTCAGAGCACTGGGCAGAAATCACATTGCGTCAACATCCATTACAACCATCGCAATGCTTTGTTTTAATTAGACAGTCGGATTCCCCTTGTCCGTGCCAGTTCTGAGCTGAATGCTTGATGTCAGCCGAGGTGGGACTAAAGTGAACCCAAAAGGCAACTGTTATAGTCCACCAACCCACAATGAACCGGGTTCCTGTACAGGTATGTCACGACTGCAGCCGCAACAAAATTATCAACGGCATTCCCATGCACGCTGCTGCCATAAACTCCAACTCCCCCTCCTCCTTCTACTAATCCTGCTAATGTTGTTGCTGCTGGTGGTGATGATGCAAGAAGCAAGCATTCAGAGACAGACAGTCGTACAACGGACACAAGACGTAGAAGTATTAAGAAGAAGAGGAGCAAGGCAGTCAGACCATGTTACATCGAGAAGCTTTTCGATGCTGCCACAGTCACCTGTTTGGTGTCCGGGGCCAGGTTGCGGAATTATAACCGTATTCCCTTTCGCTACTGAACCCATCTAGCAACACCCGGTGGGGTATCAAGGAACTAATGTCAACAAAAAATGGGTCTCGTAATAACAGCAGCAATATCATGATTACTGTTACTACTAAGGCCGCTGTCAACACGTCATTCCATGACAATTCGCAACCGCTCACCTTTGCGGGAAAAAGACGAAGAGGCCACGGCATCAGCAGCAGCAACAGCAGCTCTGAGCTGTAAAGCTTCAAAAACTACGACTACTACTACTTCCAACCAACCCCTCCACTTTCTCGCTTGTGGTCGTCGCCTCTAACGTGGGATCAGGCTCTCGCCTTGGGCTTAGGATCGACTAACCCATGTCCAACTGATGTTCACATGGAACCCTTCTCCGCCTCGGCCTTCGAGGAGAGTCTCTCTTGATGATTTGCTACTACCACAAAGATCTGCACCAGTGGCGGCTCCAGGCCGTACCCTTCAACGCACACCACAGCGACCCTCCTACTCACCGGGGCTTCGAGGCCCGACCACATACGTGTCGGACCATTAGTGCCCCGGCGGTCGAGTATCGAGAGAATGCTAGTTGCTTCGGCAGGTGAGTTGTTACACACTCCTTAGCGGATTCCAACTTCCATAGCCACCGTCCTGCTGTCTATAGCAACCAACACCTTTTGATGGGATCAAAACAGGCATTCATTTAGGCCCCTTAACTCGAGGATCATTAGTCGCTCATTACTTGTCAGGTTACCGCGCACAGAGTGTCGGAGGGCAAAAATGGTCCCGGAGACGCTCCGTTACTTTTCGCTCCTTACCTCTCAGGTTAGCGCGCACAGAGTGTAGGAGGGCAAAAATGACCTCGGATGCGCTCCGTCACCTTCCGTTCCCAACCTCTCAGGTTAGCGCGCACAGAGTGTTGGAGCGCAAAAATGCCACCAGAGGCGCTCCGTAAATTTGCGCTCCTTACCTCTCAGGTTAGCGCGCACAGAGTATCGGACGGCAAAAATGGCCTTGGATACGCTCCGTCACTTCGCGCTCCTTACTTCTCAGGTTAACGCGCACAGAGTGTCAGAGGGCAAAAATGGTCCCGGAGACTCCGTAAATTTGCGCTCCTTACCTCTAAGGTTAGCGCGCACAGAGTATCGGAGGGCAATAATGGCCTTGGATAAGCTCCGTCACTTCGCGCTCCTTACTTCTCAGGTTAGCGCGCACAGAGTGCCGGAGGGCAAAAATGGTCCCGGAGACGCTCCGTTACTTTTCGCTCCTTACCTCTCGGCCTATCACGCCCATAGTGTCGGAGGGCAAAAATGGTCCCGGAGAAGCTCCGTTACTTTTCGCTCCTTAATTCTCTGGTTACCGCGCACATAGTGTCGGAGGGCAAAATTGGTCCCGGAGACGCTCCGTTACTTTTCGCTCCTTACCTCTCGGCCAATCACGCACATAGTGCCGGAGGGCAAAAATGGTCCCGGAGAAGCTCCGTGATTTTTCGCTCCTTACTTCTCAGGTTACCGCGCACAGAGTGTCGGAAGGCAAAAATGGTGCCGGAGACGCTCCGTTACTTTTCGCTCCTTACTTCTCGGCCTATCACGCACATAGTGTCGGAGGGCAAAAATGGTCCCGGAGACGCTGCGTTACTTTTCGCTCCTTACTTCTCAGGTTACGCGCACAGAGTGTCGGAGGGCAAAAATGGTCGTGGAGACGCTCCGTTACTTTTCGCTCCTTACCTCTCAGGTTAGCGCGCACCGAGTGTAGGAGGGCAAAAATGGCCTCGGATGCGCTCCGTCACCTTCCGTTCTCTACCTCTCAGGTTAGCGCGCACAGAGTGTTGGAGCGCAAAAATGCCACCAGAGGCGCTCCGTAAATTTGCGCTCTTTACCTCTCAGGTTAGCGCGCACAGAGTATCGGAGGGCAAAAATGGCCTTGGATAAGCTCCGTCACTTCGCGCTCCTTACTTCTCAGGTTAGCGCGCACAGAGTGCCGGAGGGCAAAATTGGTCCCGGAGACGCTCCGTTACTTTTCGCTCCTTACCTCTCGGCCAATCACGCACATAGTGCCGGAGGGCAAAAATGGTCCCGGAGAAGCTCCGTGATTTTTCGCTCCTTACTTCTCAGGTTACCGCGCACAGAGTGTCGGAAGGCAAAAATGGTGCCGGAGACGCTCCGTTACTTTTCGCTCCTTACTTCTCGGCCTATCACGCACATAGTGTCGGAGGGCAAAAATGGTCCCGGAGACGCTGCGTTACTTTTCGCTCCTTACTTCTCAGGTTACGCGCACAGAGTGTCGGAGGGCAAAAATGGTCGTGGAGACGCTCCGTTACTTTTCGCTCCTTACCTCTCAGGTTAGCGCGCACCGAGTGTAGGAGGGCAAAAATGGCCTCGGATGCGCTCCGTCACCTTCCGTTCTCTACCTCTCAGGTTAGCGCGCACAGAGTGTTGGAGCGCAAAAATGCCACCAGAGGCGCTCCGTAAATTTGCGCTCTTTACCTCTCAGGTTAGCGCGCACAGAGTATCGGAGGGCAAAAATGGCCTTGGATAAGCTCCGTCACTTCGCGCTCCTTACTTCTCAGGTTAGCGCGCACAGAGTGCCGGAGGGCAAAAATGGTCCTGGATACGCTCCGTTACTTTTCGCTCCTTACCTCTCGGCCTATCACGCACATAGTGTCGGAGGGCAAAAATGGTCCCGGAGAAGCTCCGTTACTTTTCGCTCCTTACTTCTCAGGTTACCGCGCCCAGAGTGTCGGAGGGCAAAAATGTTCCCGGAGACGCTCCGTTACTTTTCGCTCCTTACTTCTCAGGTTACCGCGCACAGAGTGTCGGAGGGCAAAAATGGTGCCGGAGACGCTCCGTTACTTTTCGCTCCTTACTTCTCAGGTTACCACGCACAGAGTGTCGGAGGGCAAAAGTGGACTCGGATGCGCTCCGTCACCTTCCGCTGCTTACCTCTCAGGTTAGCGCGCACAGAGTGTCGGAGGGCAAAAGTGGCCTCGGATGCGCTCCGTCACCTTCCGCTGCTTACCTCCCAGGTTAGCGCGCACAGAGTGTCGGAGGGCAAAAGTGGCCTCGGATGCGCTCCGTCACCTTCCGCTGCTTACCTCTCAGGTTACCACGCACAGAGTATCGGAGGGCAAAAATGGCCTTGGACACGCTCCGTCACTTTCCGCTCCTTACCTCTCAGGTTAGCGCGCACCGAGTGTCGGAGTGCAAAAATGACACTAGAGGAGCTCCGTAAATTTGCGCTCTTTACCTCTCAGGCTAGCGCGCACAGAGTGTCGAAGTGCAAAAATGGTCCCGGAGACTCTCCGTAAATTTGCGCTCCTTACCTCTCAGGTTAGCGCGCAGAGAGTATCGGAGGGCAATAATGGCCTTGGATACGCTCCGTCACTTGGCGCTCCTTACTTCTCAGGTTAGCGCGCACAGAGTGCCGGAGGGCAAAAATGGTCCCGGAGACGCTCCGTTACTTTTCGCTCCTTACCTCTCGGCCTATCACGCACATAGTGTCGGAGGGCAAAAATGCTCCCAGAGAAGCTCCGTTACTTTTCGCTCTTTACTTCTCAGGTTACCGCGCCCAGAGTGTTGGAGGGCAAAAATGGTGCCGGAGACGCTTCGTTACTTTTCGCTCCTTACTTCTCAGGTTACCGCGCACAGAGTGTCGGAGGGCAAAAATGGTGCCGGAGACGCTCCGTTACTTTTCGCTCCTTACTTTTCGGCCTATCACGCACATAGTGTCGGAGGGCAAAAAAGGTCCCGGAGACGCTCCGTTACTTTTCGCTCCTTACCTCTCGGCCTATCACGCACAGAGTGTCGGAGGGCAAAAATGGTCCCGGAGGCGCTCCGTCACCTTGCTCTCCTTGTCTCTCAGCCTATGGGACATTGAGGGTCGGAGCTGAAAAACATGACAAAGGTGCTCAGCTAACCCTTGCTGCTGCTGCACCCTCCTCCTCCTTGCATGGAAGGTAAGGGGGAAACATCACCTCACAATTATCGACGCCAGTAGCGTCCGCAGCGAGTTTCCTTCTTACCTGAGAAAATTATACGAGTCACAAGGGGAGGGAAACCACTTTTAATGCCTGGTGGCGTGTCTGATCAATAGTTCCTCTTATAGCAGAGGTAAGGGACGATATTTTTGGGGCGATATTCTCACGTAGAGCAATGAACCCACATCTGTGATGTGAGGAGGAGGTACGGAAAGGAGCAACTGATGGAGGGACCCAACAGTAGGAGGATGCAGGGAAATTTTCACACGAAAAATTTCCCCAAGTTTTTCCTCCGTTAACCGAGGGCTCTTTCTCTCCATACGTATGATGGTGTACATCATCATTAGTGGACCTCTCTGAGGTGAGGAGGTACGTAAGGGAGCGATCGGCTGGCTGACATTTTTGCTCCCTCCCCGAGCGCGCATATTTACCCACCACACACACACACACACACACACACACACACACACACACAATCCTCACTGTCTCTCTCATCATCATCAGTTTCGAGTACCTGCCTGTCGTTGAAAATAGCTCGAGTGTGTTTTATATCTATATATGTAGGATGTTGCCATCGATTGGCGTGACAAATCCCCTAACCTTTTTGGGGTTAAATGTTAGCGGATCGCACCTAACCTAACCTAAGCGAGAGAGCAGCGGCGGCCGATCCCCCTCCCTCCAGCGCGCATACCACACACACACACCGAGCCAACCAGCCACCTCCTCATCACTCTCGCTTTCGATGACGCGCGGCCGACCCACCTCCCTCCCTTCCTCACCCACGGTGGTGGTGGTGAACATCAGTGGCCCATTATCGATCGACCCACATTGCATCCGTGGAGTTTGACATCACTCACTAGATTGGCGGTTGTTTTAGTAACGTATTCGTACGCGAGCGAGAGAGCGGGAGGTGGCGGGGGCGGAGGAGGAGGAGGAGTACGGCCGCCCCCCCCCCCCACCTCCACATCCCGCGCGGTCTCGCATTCCATACCACACACACCCAGCCCGCCACCCCCCCTTCACTCTCAATGCCGGCGTAGGGGGTCCACTTACGTTAGGTTAGTTGTACATTTACATACGTACAATGCTATTGACTTGTACGATTACTTACGGTGGCGAAATACACATGTCGATGGCATATAAATAAAACGTAAGTAAATGTACGGGCGCATACCACACACACCGAGCCAACCAGCCAGCATGCCACCTCCTCACTCTCGCTTTCGATGACGCTCGGCCGACCCACCTCCCTCCCTTCCTTACACAAGTTGGTGGTGGTGGTGAACATCAGTGAACCATTGTCGATCGTCCCACATTGCATCCGTGGAATCTGACATCACTCACTAGATTGGCGGTTGTTTTAATAACATTGTCGTACGTGAGCGAGGGAGCAGGCCGGTGGCGGCGGAGTAGGAGGAGGAGGAGGAGGGCGGCAACCCCCCCCCCCCCACCCAAGCCCCTCCCTTTCCCCCACCGCCCGCGCGCTCTCACATTCCGTACCACACACACCCAGCCAGCCTCCTCCTACGCCGGCATTGAAAGTGAGGGCGAGAGGGAGGTCCAGTTGCGGTGGCGAAATACACAACTCATCTTAATCCATATGTCTACTATGCAGGGGCTTTTGCCATCGATTGGCGTGACAAATCCCCTAACCTTTTTCCGGGTTAAACCTTAGTGGATCACAGTGAGGAGACTGCTCTGCCACTCACGGCACCCAGGCTGGTACGCAAGTCGTATGCAAACGGTTCGGTACAGCACATCAGGTTTTGGTTGATCCGTATTTGGGATGGGATAAAGTAGCAACTGTAGCTCTCAACTCTACCCAATTTCCTCCCTTTGCTGCTGCTGCGGCATTGGTGTACAACACTAAGACCTACGATTCGCAAGCGCACGGTCAAGCGACATCATGCATGTACTTGCCGAGGCAGAAGCTCTGGTCTAATCATCACCGTCTCATCATCATCATAACAATTGGCTGGAGCGGGTGCCACCACAACATCCCGCACCTTTTTAAAACAAGGAGAAAATCCCATCCTGTGGAATTCTCAGGAAATGTGCTGCATTGAAGCGTCGGGGGAAGGTAGGCAGCACTCACAATAGGAAAAAGCCATAAACGGCAAGGCGTCGTCTCCCCCGTGCTGCAGCGGGGGCCATGACGGTTCCATAT
The DNA here is from genome assembly GCF_036320965.1 of Panulirus ornatus. NCBI lineage: Eukaryota > Metazoa > Arthropoda > Malacostraca > Decapoda > Palinuridae > Panulirus > Panulirus ornatus. The sequence goes on from NC_092284.1 coordinate 13,375,843, forward strand.
GGATAAGAAAGTCTTGGAAAAGACAGACCAAGGATATCATTAGACTGGGTCTAATGGAATTGAAGAAGGATACTACTAATGCAGCTGCCGCTGATGTTGTTGTTGTTGCGGCGGCATTGGGGTCGAACACTAATACTACGATTCGCACGCGCATGGCCGAGCGACAGGATGCATGTACTTGCCGAGGCAGAAACTTAGACGACGGTACAGGGAGACCTAACAAACCAACAACAAAAAGGAGAATCAAGCTCCTACGACCAAGGAACTCCACAGGCATTCGTACAAGTATGACAAGACTCTTATAGTTTTCGTGCCTAACCTAACCCAACCGCCCCAGGCGCATACCACACACACCGAGCCAGCCAGCCAGCCACCACCTCCTCCTCCTCACTCTCGCTTTCGATGACGCGCGGCCGACCATCCCTTCCTCACACACGGTGATGGTGGTGAACATCAGTGAACCATTATCGATCGACAAGTAAATGTATAAGTCGATGGCATGTACATTTACTTACGTTTTATGTATGTTATCGACTTGTACATTCACTTACGTTTTATCTTTATGTCATCGACTTGTACAAGTTGATGGGTAATAAATAAAAGGCAAATGTACGATTTGCTGGCATATAAATGAAACGTAAGTAAATGTATAAGTCGATGGCATATATATATAAAACGTAAGTATATGTACAAGTCGATGGCATACATATAAAACATAAGTAATTGTACAAGTCGATATATATAGAGTAACGTATCCCAACACCTTGAACCCTAAAAAATTCATAACGTGTTTCTTATCCCTAACAAGTTCCCCATTTTCTGCAATGACTAATTTTTACCATTTTCTGTGATTATCATGTCAAGCCTAACGTAACCTAACCTGTCGATGGTATATAAATAAAACGTAAATAAATGTACAAGTCGATGACATATAAACAAAACGTAATGTTCGAGTCGCTGGCAAATAAATAAAACGTAATTAATTGTGTAAGTCGATTGCATATAAATAAAACGTAAGTATATATACAAGTCGATGGCATATATATAAAAGATATGTAATTGTAAAAGTCGATATATGCAGAGTAACGTATCCCAACTTCTTACACCTAAAAAATCCAATATGTTTGTAGAAAATGGTAAAATTTTTAGGGGTAACAAAGTCCAATTTTTACCATTTTCTATTATTATCATTTCAAGCTTAACGTAAACTAAAATGTGGTTGGCATATAAATAAAATGTAAGTAAATATACGAGTCGCTGGCATAAAAATGAAACGTAAGTAAATATATAATCTAATGGCATATAAATAAAACGTAAATAAATGTACAAGTCGATCGCTTATAAGTCAAACGTCAACAATGTACAAGTGAATGGTATATAAATAAAACGAAAGTAAATGTACAAGTCGATATATATAGAGTAACGTATTCCAACTTCTTAAACCACCCAAAAATTCATAACGTGTTTGTAGAAAATAGTAAACTTTTTTTGGCGTAACAATGACTAATTTTTACCATTTTCTGTGATTATCATTTCAAGATTAACGTAACCTAACCCGTCAATGGCACGTAAATTAAACGTAAGTAAATGTACATTTCCTTACGTTTTATTTATATGCCAGCGACTCGTACAAGTCGATGGCTTATAAATACAAAGCAAGTTAATATACAATTCGATGGCATATAAATAAACTGTAAGTACATGTATAAGTTGATGGCATATATATATAACGTAAGTAAATGTAGAAGACGATAGCCTATAAATAAATAGTAAGTAAATGTACATGTCGATGGCATATAAATAAAACGAAAGTCAATGTACAAGTCGATGTCATATGAATAAAACGTAAGTAAATGTAGAGTCGCTGGCATATAAATGAAACGTACGTAAATATACAAGTCGATGGCATACAAATAAAACGAAAGTAAATGTACAAATCGATGGCATATAAATAAAACGTAAGTAAATGTACGAGTCGCTGGCATATAAACAAAACGTAAGAAAATGTACATTTACTTACTGTTTATTTATATGCCATCTAGTTATACAAGTCAATGGCTTATATATAAAATGTAAGTAAATGTACGAGTCGATGGCATATAAATAAAACGTAAGTAAATGTACAAGGCAATGTATGTAGAGTAACGTATCCCAACTTCTTAAACCCTAAAGAATTCCTAACATTTGTTTCTTACCCTTAAAAATTTTACCATTTTCTACAATGACTAATTTTTACCATTTTCTGTGATTAGCATTTCAAGCCTAACGTAACCTAACCTGTCGATGGCATATAAATAAAATGTAAGTAAAATTACAATTCGTTGTCATATAAATAAATCGTAAGTAAATGTACAGGTCGATGGCTTATAAATAGATTTTAAGTAAATGTACATGTCGACGGTATGTTAATAAAAGGTAAGTAAATGTAAAAGTCGATATATATATATATATATATATATATATATATATATATATATATATATATATATATATATACATAGAGAGAGAGAGAGAGAGAGAGAGAGAGAGAGAGAGAGAGAGAGAGAGAGAGAGAGAGAGAGAGAAAGAGAGAGAGAGAGAGAGAGAGAGAGAGAGAGAGAGAGAGAGAGAGAGAGAGAGAGAGAGAGAGAGAGAGAGAGAGAGAGAGAGAGAGAGAGTAACGTATCCAAACTTCTTAAACACTAAAAATTTCCTAACATGTGTTTGTTAACCCTTAAAAGTTTACCATTGTATACACTGAATAACTTACCATTTTCTGTGATTATGATTTCAAGCCCAACGTCACCTAGACTATCGATCGCACATGAATAAAATGTAAGTAAATGTACGAGTCGCTGGTATAAAAATAAAACGTAAGTGAATGTATAATTCGATGGCATATAAATAAAACTTATGGAAATTTACAAGTCGATGGCTTATAAAAACGAAAGTGAATGTACAAGTATATATAGAGTAGCGTATCCCAACTACTTAAACCCTAAAAAATTCACATGTTTCTTACCACTAAAAATTTTAGCATTTTCAACAATTACTATTTTCTACCATTTTCTGTGATTATCAATTCAAACCTAACGTAACCTAACCTGTCGATGGCATGTAAATAAAACGTATGTACAAGACATGTATAGAGTAACGTATTAAAACTTCTTAAACACTAGATAATTCATAACGTGTTTGTAGAAAATGGTAAACTTTTTAGGTGTAACAATGAATAATTTCTACCATTTTGTGATTATTATTTCAAGCCTAACATATCCTGACCTGTCGATGCCAAATAAATCAAACATAAGTAAATGTACAAGTCGATGGTATAAAAATAAAAAGTGAGTGAGTGTATAATTCGATGGCATATAAAAAAAACTAAGTAAATTAACAAGACGATTGTTTATAGAGAAAACGTAAGTAAACGTACAAGTCGATGGCAAATAAATCAAACGTAAATAAATGTAAAAGTCAATATATATATATATATATATATATAGAGAGAGAGAGAGAGAGAGAGAGAGAGAGAGAGAGAGAGAGAGAGAGAGAGAGAGAGAGAAACGTATCCCAACTTTTTAAACCCTAAAATATTCATAACATGTATCTGTTACCCCTAAAATATTTACCATTTTCTACAAGGACTAATTTTTACCATTTTCTATGATTATCATTTCAAGCCTTACGTAACCTAACCTGTCGATGGCATATAAGTAGAACGTAAGTAAATGTACAAGTCGATGACGTATATAAAACATATGTATATGTAAAAGTCGATGGCCTATAGATAAAACGAAAGTAAATGTAGAAGTCAAAATATATAGAGTAACGTATCCCAAACATAGCACATGACATCAAAACCCTCGAGTTATTGTCAAGTTCTATCAGAGACACTGGGCGTGTATTTTGCAACCGTATCGCCAAATCCCTTACCTTATAAGAACACTCAAATCGTTCCACAGTAATTACAAAGTAGACCCAGTCACTTTTACCCAGATCAAATCATACACTTACTGGTAACTATTACTTTCAACGGTGTCTAATTTCTCCTAAAATCCCTTTAAGTTGCCCCAGGTACCTCGGACATTAGTTTTCAATTTCTGACATTCCTGATAACACTATCAAATGTATTACTGCGCTCTTCACACCACAAGACAACTAAAGGCAAGCTAAAGAAGTTTGTCGCACCCAGACTTAAGTAAAAAAGTTCTTCGCAGCCAGACATTTTAATGAAAGAGTTGAAACATATGACGCTGGACATCACAGGAGCTTTTCACCAGGAGTCGTTCAAAGTGGTGGAACCATCTGATGAGTTGTCAATGCTTATTGCCAAAGCAAAGAAGGCTTATGTCTCGCTCGGATTCATAGAATTGTTCAAAGAAATGAATGGATCCGTAACTGGGACTCTTGCATCATCCACAGAGGAGCACTTGCTGCCAAGACTCTACAGAAAACATAATTAATTCAACTTCCTAATGACCTACACAATTTGTTGAATTTGGCAATAAAAGTTGTTTATTTTGTAAAGAGCTCTTTATATTCTTTGCATCTCTGCACAGATGTTGGACCTCATCACAAAGCTCTCCCGTTTCCACATGGATGTCCTCTGACCTTCAAAATGATATATGCAAGGTCGGCTCTATGAACGCAAGAGAGAGAGCAATTCTTTTCAATAAAGCCATAAACAAGTAGAACTGTAAGACGCATTTACAGGAGAAAAGTTTTAGTTTTCACGAGCGTACCTTGTGCACATTTCTGGGTATCAACAACCTCAATCTACAAGTTAGAAACGCAATTATCATAGCGTATTATGCAATCAAAAGTTTCAAGGAGAAAACTGCTTCGGAAACATTTGGACCTTTTCATAGTCTCTAGAAACTCCAAACAAATTTCAATGACTTCCTCACGCTTCAAACAAAAATGCATGTAGGTTTTTTAAAATCCATTTTCCTGAGCAAAGAAGTTACGATTTTAGTTGGTTTTTTTTTTTGTTTTTTTTTACTTACAACACACAACAACCTACCAACGTTAAAGACTCCTGAACTTGTTGCTTCCCTTCCCAAAACCACTCACTCCCCATTAAAAATCTTACCAATCATCCTGACATCCCCGCTTCCCTAAGCTCTATCACAAATCCAACGTCCCTGGCCACCACCAGCACTACTGCAAAGCTTTCCTCAATTTCCCTAAAATTCTACATTCTTTACCACGACTCCCATCACCTCCCAGACCATCACTTACTCCAGGTCCCCACATATCAATTCCTCTCCTCCTTCCTCTCCCACACTGAAGCTGGTCCTCCTGGAGGACCTCCAGAATCAGACCGTTAACTCATACGATAACTTCTCCATCAATACACTTTCCAACATTGAAATTCAATACCTCGACGAAGACACTTCCCCGTCAAACCCCAGACCGTCCTCGACCCATGACCAGACAACTCGTCAAAAATAATCGCAATCGAATGAAATTGGCTTATCTAGGCAAACTTAAATCATTTGATTTTTTCCAAAAATAAGATACCTAAAATATTGCAATCCAACGTGTTCGGCTACTACAATAACCACCGCCTGACCGCTACTCTCCTTGAACACGTAAAAGTAGACCAGACATTGTCTTCAGCAGTGGGGCAGCAATTACCTTCAATTTCTATCTCACAGGTCTCTATGGAGTTCCGATTACATTCCCTTCTACCTTCAACTCTCATCTAATAACCTCATTATCATTACATGAAGTCCCATTGGGACACTTTCAGAAACTCACTAATCACACATACGCGAAAAATTGTCATTATCAATCCGTCACATTCACAGACACAGAGATAGGGCACATACATCAGCAAATCATATGCAGCTGTCAACAGTCTCCAAATCACACTCTCCCCAAGATGCTACTCCTTCCCTTCTACCAAAACCAAGTCTTCTCTGGTGCTACCGTCGATGTTTTGACCAAAAACTGACACCGATTATGCCTATCACAACAGGGATCTCACTACCCTAACAGCCACATAATGAACAACCTCAGAGAAAACCACATAATGAACAGCCTTAGACAGAGCCTCAGAATTCATAATCACCACAGCAAGAAAAAAACACAATAATCAGACTTTAGAAGCAAATCCATTAAATCAAAAGTACACCAAAAACAGACATCAACAGGCTAAAAAATAGCACTTAACATCAAAACCTTCAAGACACTCAACATCTTTTAGAACATTGGAAGGGTATTGATAACTCAATTCTCGAACAACCTGGCCTAGTTAAAGGATTTTTAAGTAGAGAAATTTGACATCGTTAAACGTAATATTTGGGAATAAGTGGTACTTTCAGTGAGGAAGGATAAGTGTATGACTTTTTGACTGGTCAAAGTGGTTGGGTCTACTTTTGTATGTGCTGTGCAACGATCATAGTGTTGGGGATGTGGTTTGATAAATACGCCTTCAATGTTTCTAAAAGATGTTGAGTGTCTTGAGGGTTTTGATGTAAGTGCTATTTTTTAGCCTTTGTCGTCTGTTTTGGGTGTACTTTATTAATGGATTTGCTTTCTAAAAGTCTTGAGATTGTGTTTTTTCTCTGGCATGTGGTATTTACTGAATTCTTATAGGCTCTGTCTAAGGCTGTTCAGAATTGGTTTCTCTTGAGGTTAGTTCATTATGTGGCTGCTTAGGGTAGTGAGATCCAGTGTGATAGGCATAATCGGTGACAGTTTTGGTCAATCATCGACGGTAGCACCAGAGAAGACTTGGATTTGGTAGAAGTAAGGAGTAGCATCTTGGGAGAGTTGGATTTGAGACTTGTTGACAGCTGCATATGATTGCTGATGTATGTGCCCTATCACGTGTCTGTGAATTTGACGGATTGATAAAGACAAATTTCGCGTATGTGTGATTAGTGAGTTTCTGAAAGTGTCCCAATTGGACTCATGTAATGATAATGAGGTTATTAATGAGATTAGAAGGTAAAGGGAAATGTAATCGAACTTCCATAGAGACCTGTGAGATAGAAATTGAAGGTAATTGCTGCCCCCACTGCTGAAGACAATGGTCTGGTCTACTTTTCGTGTTCAAGGAGAGTAAGCGGTCAGGGCGGTGGTTATTGCAGTAGCCGACACGTTTGATTGCAAAATTATAAGGTATCTTAATTTTTGGAAAAAATTCAAATGATTTTAAGTTTGCCTAGATAAAGCCAAATTCATTCGATAGCGATTATTTTTGACGATTTGATCTGGTACATAGGTCGAGGGACGTCTGGGTTTTGTACGGTGAAGTTTCTTCGTCTGGGTATTGAATTTCATGTTGGAAAGTGTATTGATGGAGAAGTTATCCGTATGATTAACGTGTCTGATTCCTGGAGGTCCCTCCAGGAGGACAGCTTCAGTGTGGGAGAGGAAGGAGGAGAGGAAATGATATGTGGGGACCTCTGAAAGTTAAGTGAGTTCTGGGAGGTGATGGGAGTCGTGTATAGAATGTAGAATATTATGAAATTGAGGAAAGCTTTGCAAGTAGTCTGGTGGTGGTCCAGGGACGTTGGAATTTTGTGATAAGCTTAGGGAAGCGGGATGACAGGATGATTGGTAAGATTTTTAATGGGGAGTGAGTGGTTTTGGGAAGGGAAGCAACAAGTTCAGGAGATCTTTATCGTTGTAGGTTGTTTTGTGTGTTGTAAGTAAAAAAAAAAAAAAACAAAAAAAAAAAAGCTAAAATCGTAACTTCTTTGCTCAGAAAATGATATTTAACAAACCTACTATGCATTTTTGTTTGAAGCGTGAGGAAGTCATTGAAATTTGTTTGGAGTTTCTAGGACTATGAAAAGTTCCAATGTTTTTCCGAAGCAGTTTTCTCCTTGAAACTTTTAGATTGCATAATACGCTAAGATAATTGCGTTTCCTAAACATTGTAGATTGAGGTTGTTTGAAACACAGAAATGTGCACAAGGTAACGCTCGTGAAAACAAAAACATTCTCCTGTAAATGCGTCTTACAGTTCAACTTTGTTTATGCTTTATTGAAAAAATTGCTCTCTCGCTTGCGTTCATAGAGCCGACCCTGCATATATCATTTTGAAGGTCAAGGACATCCAAGGTGGAAACGGGAGAGCTTTTGTGAGAGGTCCAACATCTGTGCAGAGATGCAAAGAAATAAAGAGCTATTTACAAAATAAACAACTTTTATTGCCAAATTCAACAAATTGTTAGGTCATATAGGAAGTTTGAATAATTATGTTTTCTGTAGAGCTCCTTGTCATCAATGCTCCTCTGTGGATGATGCAAGAAGTCCCCAGTTACGGATCCATTCATTTCTTTGAACAATCTATGAATCCGAGCGAGACCATAGAGCCTTGGGGTTTGCTTTTGGCAATAAGACATTGACAACTCATGCAGATGGTTACACCACTTTGAACGACTCCTGGTTGAAAAGCTCCTGTGATGTCCTAGCGTCATATGTTTCAACTCCTTTCATTAAAATGTCAGGCTGCGAAAGACTTTTTTACTTAAGTCTCCTGTTGCGACAAACTTCTTTAGCTTGCCTTTAGTTGTCTTGTGGTGTGAAGAGCGCATAATACATTTGATAGTGTTTATCAGGAATGTCAGAAATTGAAAAACTAATTGTCCGAGGTACCTGGGTCAACTAAAGGTATTTTAGGAGAAATTAGACACCGTTTGAAAAGGAATAGTTACCATTAAGTGTAATGATTTGATCTGGTAAAAGTGACTTGGGTCTACTAATTGTAATTACTGTGGAACGATTGAGGTTCTTATAAGGTAAGGGATTTGGCGATACGGTTGCAAAAACCCGCCCAGATATCTGATAGAACTTGACAATACTCGAGGGTTTGATGTCATGTCTATGTTGGGATACGTTACTCTATATATTTCGACTTCTACATTTACTTCGTTTTAATCTATGAGGCCATCGACTTTTACATATACATATGGTGTTATATACTCATCGACTTGTACCTTTACGTACGTTCTACTATATGCCATCGACAGGTTAGGTTACCGTAAGGCTTGAAATGATAACATAATAATTGTATAAATTATCCTGGTCAAAATGGTAAATTTTTAGGGGACAGAACATGTTATAATATTTTTAGGTTGAAAGAAGTTGGGATAACCTTTCTTCTCATCTCTCTATCCTCTCTCTTCTCTCTCTCTCTCGATATATAATAATATATATATATATATATATTATATATATTGACTTTTACTGTTTTACGTTTGATTTATTGCCATCGACTTGTACGTTGTACTTACGTTTTTATATCGATTAACTAATCGTCTTATTGTTAATTTACTTAGTTTTTTTATATGCCTCGAATTATACACTCACTTACTTTTTATTTTATACATCGAACTAGGACATTGACTTATGTTTTGATTTATTTGGAAAAATCGAACAGGTCAGATATGTAGCTTGAAATAATATCACAAAAGGGTAGAAATTATTCATTGTTACACCTAAAAAGTGTTACATTTTACTCTACAACACGTTATGAATATCTAGTGTTAAGAAGTGTGAAAACGTAACTCTATACATGTCTTGTACATACGTTTATTTACAAGCCATCAGACAGGTTAGTTACGTTAGGTTTTGAAGTGGATAATCACAGAAAATGGTAAAAATAGTAATTGTTTGAAAATGCTAAAATTTTTAGTGGTAAGAAACCAGTGAATATTATTTAGGGTTTAAGGAGTTGGGATACGCCACTCTATATATACTTGTACATTCACTTTCGTTTTAATAAGCCATCGACTTGTAAAATTTCCATAAGTTTTATTTATATCATATAATTGAATTATACCTTCACTTACGTTTTATTTTTATACCAGCGACTCGTACAATTTACTTACATTTTATTCTGTGCATCGAAGTCTAGGTGAAGTTGCTTGAAATCATAATCACAGAAAATGGTAAGTTATTCAGTGATACAAAGGTAAACTTTTAAGAAAGGGGGTTGTTAATTTAACAAACACATGTTAGGAATTTTTAGTGGCTAAGAAGGTTGGATACGTTACTCTCCGGGGGGGGTGCTCTCGTCTCTCTCTCTCTCTCTCTCGACTCATCTCTCCTCTCTCTCTCTCCTCTCCTCTCCTCTCTCTCTCTCTCTCTCTCTCGCTGTTCTCTCATCTCTCTCTCTCTCTCTCTATCTCTCTATCTCTCTCTCTCTCTACATCTCATCCTTCACTTCTCTGTCATGCTCCGTCTCACTCTCAATCATCAAGCTCTCTCTCTCTCTCCACTCTCTATGTATATATAATAATAAATAATATATTATATAATATATATATATATAGTAAATATATATATATATATCGGACTATTACATTACTTACATTTTTAAATACCGTCGACAGTCATTTACTTTAAAATCTATTTATAAGTCATCGACCTGTACAATTACTACGATTAATCTTTATATGACAACGAATGTAATTTTACTTAAATTTTATTTATATGCCATCGACAGGTTAGGTTACGTTAGGCTGAAATTGCTAATCACAGAAAATGGTAAAAATTAGTCATTGTATAAAATGGTCAAAATTTTTGAGGCAAGAAAAACAAAATGTTAGAATCTTTAGGGTTTATAAGTTGGGATACGTTACTCTACATACGATTGCTTTGTACTTTACTTACTTTTTATTTATATGCCATCGACTCGTACATTTACTTACATTTATATATAAGCCATTGACTTGTATAACTAGATGTCATATAAATAAACAGTAATTAAATGTACATTTTCGTTACGTTTTGTTTATAAGACCAATCGACTCGTACATATACTTACGTTTTATTATATATGCCATGATTTGTACATTTACTTTCGTTTTAAATTTGAATGCCTAGACTTGTAATATTTTACGTACGTTCAATTTATATGCCAGCGACCAAACATTTACTTACGTTTTTATTCATATGACATCGACTTGTACATTTTAAACTTTCGTTTTATTTATATGCCATCGACATGTACATTTTACTATTACTATTTATTTATAAGCTATCGTCTCTACATATACTTACGTTATATTTTATATGCCATTAACTTATACATGTACATACTGTTTATTTATATGCATCGAATTGTATATTAACTGCTTTCTATTTAAACCATCGACTTGTCACGAGTC
>NC_092284.1:13387053-13408529 GCF_036320965.1 Panulirus ornatus
TGAAAGGAGGTCAATAAAGTGCGTAAGACGAGAGAACAAATGGAGACATCGGTGAAGGGGGCAAGGGGGGAAAAGATAACAGATAGTGACGAAGTGAAATTTCTGAAGGTTTGTTGAATGTGCACTTGGAAACTTATCGTGTTTCATTTTCCCCGTGGACTCATAGGAATATATATATATATATATATATATATATATATATATATATATATATATATATTTTTTTTTTTTTTTTTTCATACTATTCGCCATTTCCCGCGATAGCGAGGTAGCGTTAAGAACAGAGGACTGGGCCTTTGAGGGAATATCCTCACCTGGCCCTCTTCTCTGTTCCTTCTTTTGGAAAATTAAAAAAAAAAAAAACGAGAGGGGAGGATTTCCAGCCCCCCGCTCCCTTCCCTTTTAGTCGCCTTATACGACACGCAGGGAATACGTGGGAAGTATTCTTTCTCCCCTATATATATATATATATATATATATATATATATATATATATATTTATATATATATATATATATATATATATATATATATATATATATATATATATATATATATATTATTTATTATTTTTTTATTTTGCTTTGTCGCTGTCTCCCGCGTTTGCGAGGTAGCGCAAGGAAACAGACGAAAGAAATGGCCCAACCCACCCCCATACACAATGTATACACAAACACGTCCACACACGCAAATATACATACCTATACATCTCAATGTACACATATATATACATACACAGACACATACATATATACCCATGCACACAATTCACACTGTCTGCCCCTATTCATTCCCATCGCCACCTCGCCACACATGGAATACCTTCCCCCTCCCCCCTCATGTGTGCGAGGTAGCGCTAGGAAAAGACAACAAAGGCCACATTCGTTCACACTCAGTCTCTAGCTGCCACGCAATAATGCCCGAAACCACAGCTCCCTTTCCACATCTAGGCCCCACACAGCTTTCCATGGTTTACCCCAGACGCTTCACATGCCCTGATTCAATCCACTGACAGCACGTCAACCCCGGTATACCACATCGATCCAATTCACTCTATTCCTTGCCCTCCTTTCACCCTCCTGCATGTTCAGGCCCCGATCACACAAAATCTTTTTCACTCCATCTTTCCACCTCCAATTTGGTCTCCCTCTTCTCCTCGTTCCCTCCACCTCCGACACATATATCCTCTTGGTCAATCTTTCCTCACTCATTCTCTCCATGTGCCCAAACCATTTCAAAACACCCTCTTCTGCTCTCTCAACCACGCTCTTTTTATTTCCACACATCTCTCTTACCCTTACGCTACTTACTCGATCAAACGACCTCACACCACATATTGTCCTCAAACATCTCATTTCCAGCACATCCACCCTCCTGCGCACAACTCTCTCCATAGCCCACGCCTCGCAACCATACAACATTGTTGGAACCACTATTCCTTCAAACATAGCCATTTTTGCTTGCCGAGATAATGTTCTCGACTTCCACACATTCTTCAAGGCTCCCAGGATTTTCGCCCCCTCCCCTACCCTATGATTCACTTCCGCTTCCATGGTTCCATTCGCTGCCAGATCCACTCCCAGATATCTAAAACACTTTACTTCCTCCAGTTTTTCTCCATTCAAACTTACCTCCCAATTGACTTGACCCTCAACCCTACTGTACCTAATAACCTTGCTCTTATTCACATTTACTCTTAACTTTCTTCTTTCACACACTTTACCAAACTCAGTCACCAGCTTCTGCAGTTTCTCACATGAATCAGCCACCAGCGCTGTATCACCAGCGAACAACAACTGACTCACTTCCCAAGCTCTCTTATCCACAACAGACTTCATACTTGCCCCTCTTTCCAAAACTCTTGCATTCACCTCCCTAACAACCCCATCCATAAACAAATTAAACAACCATGGAGACATCACACACCCCTGCCGCAAACCTACATTCACTGAGAACCAATCACTGTCCTCTCTTCCTACACGTACACATGCCTTACATCCTCGATAAAAACTTTTTACTGCTTCTAACAACTTGCCTACAACACCATATATTCTTAATACCTTCCACAGAGCATCTCTATCAACTCCATCATATGCCTTCTCCAGATCCATAAATGCTACATACAATTCCATTTGCTTTTCTAAGTATTTCTCACATACATTCTTCAAAGCAAACACCTGATCCACACATCCTCTACCACTTCTGAAACCACACTGCTCTTCCCCAATCTGATGCTCTGTACATGCCTTCACCCTCTCAATCAATACCCTCCCATATAATTTACCAGGAATACTCAACAAACTTATACCTCTGTAATTTGAGCACTCACTCTTATCCCCTTTGCCTTTGTACAATGGCACTATGCACGCATTCCGCCAATCCTCAGGCACCTCACCATGAGTCATACATACATTATATATATATATATATATATATATATATATATATATATATATATATATATATATATATATATATATATATATATTTCTTTTTTGCTTTGTCGCTGTCTCCCGCGTTTCCGAGGTAGCGCAAGGAAACAGACGAAAGAAATGGCCCAACCCACCCCCATACACATGTATATACATACGTCCACACACGCAAATATACATACCTACACAGCTTTCCATGGTTTACCCCAGACGCTTCACATGCCTTGATTCAATCCACTGACAGCACTTCAACCCCGGTATACCACATCGCTCAAATTCACTCTATTCCTTGCCCTCCTTACACCCTCCTGCATGTTCAGGCCTCGATCACACAAAATCTTTTTCACTCCATCTTTCCACCTCCAATTTGGTCTCCCTCTTCTCCTCGTTCCCTCCACCTCCGACACATATATCCTCTTGGTCAATCTTTCCTCACTCATTCTCTCCATGTGCCCAAACCATTTCAAAACACCCTCTTCTGCTCTCTCAACCATGCTCTTTTTATTTCCACACATCTCTCTTACCCTTACGTTACTTACTCGATCAAACCACCTCACACCACACATTGTCCTCAAACATCTCATTTCCAGCACATATATATATATATATATATATATATATATATATATATATATATATATATATATATATATATATATATATATATATATATATATATGTATGTATGTATGTATATATATATATATATATATATATATATATATATATATATATATATATATATATATATATATATATATGTATGTATGTATGTATATATATATGTTCAGTGTTGTAAATGGAAATGGTGAAGAGCTTGTAGATTTGTGTGCTGAAAAAAATGACTGGTGATTGGGAATGCATTGTTTAAAAAGATATATATATATATATATATATATATATATATATATATATATATATATATATATATATATATATATATATATATATATATTAAGTGTATGCATGTAAGTAGGAGAGATGGCCAGAGAACGTTATTGGAGTATGCGTTAATCGACAGGCGCGTGAAAGAGAGACTTTTGGATGTTAATGTGCTGAGAGGTGCAACTGGAGGGATGTCTGACCATTATCTTGTGGAGGCGGAGGTGAAGATTTGTAGAAGTTTTCAGAAAAGAAGACAGAATGTTGGGGTTAAGAGAGTGGTGAGAGTAAGTGAACTTGGAAAGGAGACTTGCGTGAGGAAGTACCAGGAGAGATTGAGTGCAGAATGGAAAAAGGTGAGAGCAAATAACATAAGGGGAGTGGGGGAGAAATGGGATGTATTTAGGAAAGCAGTGATGGCTTGAGCAAAAGATGCTTGTGGCATGAGAAAGGTGGGAGGTATGCAGATTAGAAAGGCTAGTAAGTGGTAGGATGAAGAAGCAAAATTGTTAGTGAAAGAAAAAAGAGAGGCATTTGGACGAGTTTTGCAGGGAAGTAGTGCAAATGACTGGGAGATGTATAAAGAAAGAGGCAGGAGGTCAAGAGAAAGGTGCAAGAGGTAAGAAAGGGGGCAAATGAGACTTCGGTAATAAGAGTATCATTAAATTTTTGGGAGAACAAAAAGATGTTTTGAAGGAGGTAAATAAAGTGCGTAAGACAAGAGAACAAATGGGAACATCGGTGAAGGCAACAACAAGTAATGGTGAAGTGAGAAGGAGATGGAGTGAGTATTCTAAAGGTTTGTTGAATGTGTTAGATGATAGAGTGGCAGATATAGGGTGTTTTGGTCGAAGTGGTGTGCGAAGTGAAAGGGTTAGGGAGAATGGTTTGGTGAACAGAGAAGAGGTAGTGAAAGCATTGCCAAAGATGAAAGCCGGCAAGGCGGTGGGTTTGGGCGGTATTGCAGTGGAATATATTAAAAACAGGGAGGTGACTGTGTTGTTGACTGGTTGGTAAGGATATTCAATGAATGTATGGTACATGGTGAATTGCCTGAGGATTGGCGGAATGCATGCATAGTGCCATTGTACAAAGGCAAATGGGATAAAGGTGAGTGCTCAAATTACAGAGGTATAAGTTTGTTGAGTATTCCTGGGAAATCATATGGGAAGGTATTGACTGAGAGAGTAAAGGCATTTACAGAGCATCAGATTGGGGAGGAGCAGTGTGGTTTCAGAAGTGGTAGAGGATGTGTGGATCAGGAGTTTGCTTTGAAGAACGTATGTGAGAAATACTTAGAAAAACAGATGGATTTGCATGTAGCATTCATGAATCTGGAAAAAGCATATGATGGAGTTGATAGAGATGCTTTGTGGAAGGTATCAAGAGCATATCGTGTGGGAGGTAAGTTGCTAGAAGCTGTGAAAAGTTTTTATCAAGGACGTAATGCATGTGTACGAGTAGGAATAGAGGAAAGTGATTGGTTCCCTGCGAATGTCGGTTTGCGGCATAGGTGGGGGAGGGGACAAACGTTCTGTGAGCGTTGAAAAATGCGTGGAAGGCAAGAACATTATCTCGGAGAGCAAAAATGGGTATAGTGGTTCCAACAATGTTATATGGCTGCGAGGCGTGGGCTATAGATAGGGTTGTGCGGAGGAGGATGGATGTGTTGGAAATGAAATGTTTAAGGCCAATATGATATGTGAGGTGGTTTCATCGAGTAAGTAAAGAAAGGGTAAGAGAGATGTGTGGGAATAAAAAAAAAAATGTGGTTGAGAGAGCAGAAGAGGCTGTATTGAAATGGTTTGGTCACATGGAGAGAGTGAGTGAGGAGATTGACAAAGAGGATATATGTGTCGGAGGTGGAGGGAACGAGAAGTGGGAAACCAAATTGGAGGTGGAAGGATGGCGTGAGAAAGATTTTGAGCGATCGGGGCCTGAACATACAGGAGGGTGAAAGACTTGCAAGAAATTGAGTGAACTGGAACGATGTGGTATACCGGGGTCAACGTGCTGTCAATGGATTGAACCAGGGAATGTGAAGCGTCTGGGGTAAACCATGGAAAGTTTTGTGGGGCCAGGATGTGGAAAGGGAGCTGTGGTTTCGGTGCATTATACATGACAGCTAGAGACTGAGTGTGAACGAATGTGGCCTTTGTTGTCTTTTCCTAGCGCTACCTCGCGCGCGTGCTGGGGGAGGAGGGAGGGGGCAGTTTCATGCGGGGCGGGGTGGCTTCGAGAATAGATGAAGACAGCAAGTATGAATATGTACATGTGTATATATCTATATGTCTGTGTATGTGTATGTATGTATACGTTGAAATGTATAGGTATATGTAAGTGCGTGTGTGGGCGTTGATGTATATACATGTGTATGTGGGAGGGTTGGGCCATTCTTTCGTCTGTTTCCTTGTGTTACCTCGCTAACGCGGGAGACAGTGACAAAGTATAATAAATAGACAAAAAAGAAATAAATTATATATATATATATATATATATATATATATATATATATATATATATATATATATATATATATATATATATATATTATCCCTGGGGATAGGGGACAAAGAATACTTCCCACGTATTCCCTGCGCGTCGTAGAAGGCGACTAAAAGGGGAGGGAGCGGGGGGCTGGAAATCCTCCCCTCTCATTATTTTTTTTAATTTTCCAAAAGAAGGAACAGAGAAGGGGGCTAGGTGAGGATATTCCCTCAAAGTCCCAGTTCTCTGTTCTTAACGCTACTTCGCTAACGCGGGAAATGGCGAATAGTTTGAAAGAAGAAGAAATATATATATATATATATATATATATATATATATATATATATATATATATATATATATATATATAAATTGGAAAGGATCACAATTTTGCGCGTGATCAAGATATTCCTATGAGTCCACGGGGAAAATGAGACACGAAAAGTTCCCAAGTGCACTTAGGAACTTTTCGTGTTTCATTTTCCCCGTGGACTCACAGGAATATATATATATATATATATATATATATATATATATATATATATATATATATATATATATATATATATATATACCAGGTATTCCCAATCACCAGTCCTTTTTCAGCACATAAATCTACAAGCTCTTCACCATTTCCATTTACAACACTGAACACCCCATGTATACCAATTATTCCCTCAACTGCCACATTACTCACCTTTGCATTCAAATCATCCATCACTATAACCCGGTCTTGGGCATCAAAACCACTAACACACTCATTCAGCTGCTCCCAAAACACTTGCCTCTCATGATCTTTCTTCTCATGCCCAGGTGCATATGCACCAATAATCACCCATCTCTCTCCATCAACTTTCAGTTTTACCCATATCAATCTAGAGTTTACTTTCTTACACTCTATCACATACTCCCACCACTCCTGTTTCAGGAGTAGTGCTACTCCTTCCCTTGCTCTTGTCCTCTCGTTAACCACTGACTTTACTCCCACAACATTCCCAAACCACTCTTCCCCTTTACCCTTGAGCTTCGTTTCATTCAGAGCCAAAACATCCAGGTTCCTTTCCTCCAACATACTACCTATCTCTCCTTTTTTCTCATCTTGGTTACATCCACACACATTTAGACACCCCAATCTGAGCCTTCGAGGAGGATGAGCACTCCCCGCGTGACTCCTTCTTCTGTTTCCCCTTTTACAAAGTTAAAATACAAGGAGGGGAGGGTTTCTAGCCCCCCGTTGCCGTCCCCGTTAGTCGCCTTTTACGACACGTGAGAAATGCGTGGGAAGTATTCTTTCTCCCCTATCCCCAGAGAGAGATATACATAAGTATACGTATGTAAGTAGGAGAGATGGCCAGAGAGCGTTATTGGATTACGTGTTAATTGATAGGCGCGCGAAAGAGAGACTTTTGGATGTTAATGTGCTGAGAGGTGCAACTGGAGGGATGTCTGATCATTATCTTGTGGAGGCGAAGGTGAAGATTTGTAGAGGTTTTCAGAAAAGAAAACAATGTTGGGGTAAAGAAAGTGGTGAGAGTAAGTGAGCTTGGGAAGGAGACTTGTGTGAGGAAGTACCAGGAGAGACTGAATACAGAATGGAAAAAGGTGAGAACAAAGGACGTAAGGGGAGTGGGGGAGGAATGGGATGTATTTAGGGAAGCAGTGATGGCTTGCGCAAAAAATGCTTGTGGCATGAGAAGCGTGGGAGGTGGGCAGATTAGAAAAGGTACTGAGTGGTGGGATGAAGAAGTAAGATTATTAGTGAAAGAGAAGAGTGAGGTATTTGGACGATTTTTGCGGGGAAATAATGCAAATGAGCGGGAGATGTATAAAAGAAAGAGTCAGGAGGTCAAGAGAAAGGTGCAAGAGATGAAAAAGAGGGCAAATGAGAGTTGGGGTGAGAGAGTATCATTAAATTTTAGGGAGAATAAAAAGATGCTCTGGAAGGAGGTAAATAAAGTGCGTAAGACAAGGGAACAAATGGGAACTTCAGTGAAGGGGGCTAATGGGGAGGTGTTAACAAGTAGTGGTGATGTGAGAAGGAGATGGAGTGAGTATTTTGAAGCTTTGTTGAATGTGTTTGATGATACAGTGGCAGATATAGGGTTTTTGGTCGAGGTGATGTGCAAAGTGAGAGGGTTAGGGAAAATGATTTGGTAAACAGAGAAGAGGTAGTAAAAGCTTTGCAGAAGATGAAAGCCGGCAAGGCAGCAGGTTTGGATGGTATTGCAGTGGAATTTATTGAAAAAGGGGGTGACTGTATTGTTGACTGGTTGGTAAGGTTATCTAATATATCTATGATTCATGATGAGGTGCCTGAGGATTGGAGGAATGCGTGCATATTGCCATTGTACAAAGGCAAAGGGGATAAGAGTGAGTGCTCAAATTACAGAGGTATAAGTTTGTTGAGTATTCCTGGTAAATTATATGGGAGGGTATTGATTGAGAGGGTGAAGGCATGTAAAGAGCATCAGACTTGGAAAGAGCAATGTGGGTTCAGAAGTGGTAGAGGATGTGTGGATCAGGTGTTTGCTTTGAAGAATGTATGTGAGAAATACTTAGAAAAACAAATGAATTTGTATGTAGCATTTATGGATCTG
This sequence comes from Panulirus ornatus, assembly GCF_036320965.1. Taxonomy (NCBI): domain Eukaryota; kingdom Metazoa; phylum Arthropoda; class Malacostraca; order Decapoda; family Palinuridae; genus Panulirus; species Panulirus ornatus. The sequence goes on from NC_092284.1 coordinate 13,395,452, forward strand.
GAGAAGGCATATGATAGAGCTGATAGAGATGCTCTGTGGAAGGTATTAAGGATATATGGTGTAGGAGGCAAGTTGTTAGAAGCAGTGAAAAGTTTTTATCGTGGATGTAAGGCATGTGTACGTGTAGGAAGAGAAGAAAGCGATTGGTTCTCAGTGAATGTAGGTTTGCGGCAGGGGCTGTGTGTTGTCTCCATGGTTGTTTAATTTGTTTATGGATGGGTTGTTAGGGAGGTGAATGCAAGAGTTTTAGAAAAAGGGGCAAGTATGCCGTCTGTTGGGGATGAGAGAGCTTGGGAAGTGAGTCAGTTGTTGTTCGCTGATGATACAGCGCTGGTGGCTGATTCATGTGAGAAACTGCAGAAGCTGGTGACTGAGTTTGGTAAAGTGTGTGAAAGAAGAAAGTTGAGAGTAAATGTGAATAAGAGCAAGGTTATTAGATACAGTAGGATTGAGGGTCAAGTTAATTGGGAGGTAAGTTTGAATGGAGAAAAAACTGGAGGAAGTGAAGTGTTTTAGATATCTGGGAGTGGATTTGGCAGGGGATGGAACCATGGAAGCGGATGTGAATCATAGGGTGGGGGAGGGGGCGAAAATTCTGGGAGCCTTGAAAAATGTGTGGAAGTCGAGAACATTATCTCGGCAAGCAAAAACGGGTATGTTTGAAGGAATAGTGGTTGCAACAATGTTGTATGGTTGCGAGGTGTGGGCTATGGATAGAGTTGTGCGCAGGAGGGTGGATGTGCTGGAAATGAGATGTTTGAGGACAATATGTGGTGTGAGGTGGTTTGATCGAGTATGTAATAATAGGGTAAGAGAGATGTGTGGTAATAAAAAGAGTGGTTGAGAGAGCAGAAGAGGGTGTTTTGAAATGGTTTGGTTACATGGAGAGAATGAGTGAGGAAAGATTGACCAAGAGGATATATGTGCCAGAGGTGGAGGGAACGAGGAGAAGTGGGAGACTAAATTGGAGGTGGAAAGATGGAGTGAAAAAGATTTTGAGTGATCGGGGCCTGAACATGCAGGAGGGTGAAAGGCGTGCAAGGAATAGAGTGAATTGGAACGATGTGGTATACCGGGGTCGACGTGCTGTCAATGGATTGAACCAGGGCATGTGAAGCGTCTGGGGTAAATCATGGAAAGTTCTGTGGGGCCTGTATGTGGAAAGGGAACTGTGGTTTCGGTGCATTATTACATGACAGCTAGAGACTGAGTGTGAACGAATGGGGCCTTTGCTGTCTTTTCCTAGCGCTACCCCGCACACATGAGGGGGGAGGGTGTTGTTATTCCATGTGTGGCGGGGTGGCGATGGGAATGAATAAAGGCAGACAGTATGAATTGTGTACATGGGTATATATGTATATGTCTGTGTGGGTACATATATGTATACATTGAGATGTATAGGTATGTATATTTGCGTGTGTGGACATGTATGTATATACATGTGTATGTGGAGGGGTTGGGCCATTCTTTCGTCTGTTTCCTTGCGCTACCTCGCTAACGCGGGAGACAGCGACAAAGCAAAATAAATATAAATAAATGAAATATATATATATATATATATATATATATATATATATATATATATATATATATATATATATATATATATATATTTTTTTTTTTTTTCATACGATTCGCCATTTCCAGCATTTGCGAGGTAGCGTTAAGAACAGCGGACTGGGCCTTAGAGGGAAAATCCTCACCTGGCCCCCTTCTCTGTTCCTTCTTTTGGAAAATTAAAAAAAAAACGAGAGGGGAGGATTTCCAGCCACCCGCTCCCTCCCCTTTTAGTCGCCTTCTACGACACGCAGGGAATACGTGGGAAGTATTCTTTCTCCCCTATCCCCAGGGATAATATATATATATATATATATATATATATATATATATATATATATATATATATATATATATATATATATATATATATATATATATATATATATATCAATTTAATATTTCCGAAGGGCTGTGTTGTGGTTCATTCCAGGAGATTGCGCTGTGTTCGGTTGCTATATATATCCCTAAATTGATGAGAACTGCTATTGACGTATGTGTAAATAAATTATACATTTCCTTTTTTCCATAGCCAGAGGTTGAACCATTATGTGACATTCATTTTTTTCATTCATTTCAAGCTAGAAGTTTCAGTTTTCTAAATTGTTTCTTACATTTTCATATGTATATATATGTATGTGTGTGTGTGTGTGTGTATATGTGCGTATGCATGTGTATGTGTGTGTATGTGTATATGTATATATATATATGTATATTATCCCTGGGGATAGGGGTGAAAGAATACTTCCCACGTATTCCTCGCGTGTCGTAGAAAGCGACTAGAGGGGACGGGAGCGGGGGGACAGAAATCCTCCCCTCCTTGTATTAACTTTCTAAAATGGGAAACAGAAGAAGGAGTCACGCGGGGAGTGCTCATCCTCCTCGAAGGCTCAGAGTGGGGTGCCTAAATGTGTGTGGGTGTAACCAAGATGTGAAAAAAGGAGAGATAGGTAGTATGTTTGAGGAAAGGAACCTGGATGTTTTGGCTCTGAGTGAAACGAAGCTCAAGGGTAAAGGGGAAGAGTGGTTTGGGAATGTCTGGGGAGTAAAGTCAGGGGTTAGTGAGAGGACAAGAGCAAGGGAAGGAGTAGCAATACTCCTGAAACAGGAGTTGTGGGAGTATGTGATAGAGTGTAAGAAAGTAAATTCTCGATTAATATGGGTAAAACTGAAAATTGATGGAGAGAGGTGGGTGATTATTGGTGCATATGCACCTGGGCATGAGAAGAAAGATCATGAGAGGCAAGTGTTTTGGGAGCAGCTGAATGAGTGTATTAGTGGTTTTGATGCACGAGACCGGGTTATAGTGATGGGTGATTTGAATGCAAAGGTGAGTAATGTGGCAGTTGAGGGAATAATTGGTACACATGGGGTGTTCAGTGTTGTAAATGGAAATGGTGAAGAGCTTGTAGATTTATGTGCTGAAAAAGGACTGATGATTGGGAATACCTGGTTTAAAAAGCGAGATATACATAAGTATACGTATGTAAGTAGGAGAGATGGCCAGAGAGCGTTATTGGATTACGTGTTAATTGACAGGCGTGCGAAAGAGAGACTTTTGGATGTTAATGTGCTGAGAGGTGCAACTGGAGGGATGTCTGATCATTATCTTGTGGAGGCTAAGGTGAAGATTTGTATGGGTTTTCAGAAAAGAAGAGTGAATGTTGGGGTGAAGAGGGTGGTGAGAGTAAGTGAGCTTGGGAAGGAGACCTGTGTGAGGAAGTACCAGGAGAGACTGAGTACAGAATGGAAAAAGGTGAGAACAATGGAAGTAAGAGGAGTGGGGGAGGAATGGGATGCATTTAGGGAATCAGTGATGGATTGCGCAAAAGATGCTTGTGGCATGAGAAGAGTGGGAGGTGGGTTGATTAGAAAGGGTAGTGAGTGGTGGGATGAAGAAGTAAGAGTATTAGTGAAAGAGAAGAGAGAGGCATTTGGACGATTTTTGCAGGGAAAAAATGCAATTGAGTGGGAGATGTATAAAAGAAAGAGACAGGAGGTCAAGAGAAAGGTGCAGGAGGTGAAAAAAAGGGCAAATGAGAGTTGGGGTGAGAGAGTATCATTAAATTTTAGGGAGAATAAAAAGATGTTCTGGAAGGAGGTAAATAAAGTGCGTAAGACAAGGGAGCAAATGGGAACTTCAGTGAAGGGCGCAAATGGGGAGGTGATAACAAGTAGTGGTGATGTGAGAAGGAGATGGAGTGAGTATTTTGAAGGTTTGTTGAATGTGTTTGATGATAGAGTGGCAGATATAGGGTGTTTTGGTCGAGGTGGTGTGCAAAGTGAGAGGGTTAGGGAAAATGATTTGGTAAACAGAGAAGAGGTAGTGAAAGCTTTGCGGAAGATGAAAGCCGGCAAGGCAGCAGGTTTGGATGGTATTGCAGTGGAATTTATTAAAAAAGGGGGTGACTGTATTGTTGACTGGTTGGTAAGGTTATTTAATGTATGTATGACTCATGGTGAGGTGCCTGAGGATTGGCGGAATGCGTGCATAGTGCCATTGTACAAAGGCAAAGGGGATAAGAGTGAGTGCTCAAATTACAGAGGTATAAGTTTGTTGAGTATTCCTGGTAAATTATATGGGAGGGTATTGATTGAGAGGGTGAAGGCATGTACAGAGCATCAGATTCGGGAAGAGCAGTGTGGTTTCAGAAGTGGTAGAGGATGTGTGGATCAGGTGTTTGCTTTGAAGAATGTATGTGAGAAATACTTAGAAAAGCAAATGGATTTGTATGTAGCATTTATGGATCTGGAGAAGGCATATGATAGAGTTGATAGAGATGCTCTGTGGAAGGTATTAAGAATATATGGTGTGGGAGGAAAGTTGTTAGAAGCAGTGAAAAGTTTTTATCGAGGATGTAAGGCATGTGTACGTGTAGGAAGAGAGGATAGTGATTGGTTCTCAGTGAATGTAGGTTTGCGGCAGGGGTGTGTGATGTCTCCATGGTTGTTTAATTTGTTTATGGATGGGGTTGTTAGGGAGGTAAATGCAAGAGTTTTGGAAAGAGGGGCAAGTATGAAGTCTGTTGGGGATGAGAGAGCTTGGGAAGTGAGTCAGTTGTTGTTCACTGATGATACAGCGCTGGTGGCTGATTCATGTGAGAAACTGCAGAAGCTGGTGACTGAGTTTGGTAAAGTGTGTGGAAGAAGAAAGTTAAGAGTAAATGTGAATAAGAGCAAGGTTATTAGGTACAGTAGGGTTGAGGGTCAAGTCAATTGGGAGGTGAGTTTGAATGGAGAAAAACTGGAGGAAGTGAAGTGTTTTAGATATCTGGGAGTGGATCTGGCAGCGGATGGAACCATGGAAGCGGAAGTGGATCATAGGGTGGGGGAGGGGGCGAAAATTCTGGGGGCCTTGAAGAATGTGTGGAAGTCGAGAACATTATCTCGGAAAGCAAAAATGGGTATGTTTGAAGGAATAGTGGTTCCAACAATGTTGTATGGTTGCGAGGCGTGGGCTATGGATAGAGTTGTGCGCAGGAGGATGGATGTGCTGGAAATGAGATGTTTGAGGACAATGTGAGGTGTGAGGTGGTTTGATCGAGTGAGTAACGTAAGGGTAAGAGAGATGTGTGGAAATAAAAAGAGCGTGGTTGAGAGAGCAGAAGAGGGTGTTTTGAAGTGGTTTGGGCACATGGAGAGAATGAGTGAGGAAAGATTGACCAAGAGGATATATGTGTCGGAGGTGGAGGGAACGAGGAGAAGAGGGAGACCAAATTGGAGGTGGAAAGATGGAGTGAAAAAGATTTTGTGTGATCGGGGCCTGAACATGCAGGAGGGTGAAAGGAGGGCAAGGAATAGAGTGAATTGGAGCGATGTGGTATACCGGGGTTGACGTGCTGTCAGTGGATTGAATCAGGGCATGTGAAGCGTCTGGGGTAAACCATGGAAAGCTGTGTAGGTATGTATATTTGCGTGTGTGGACGTATGTATATACATGTGTATGGGGGGGGGGGGGGCATTTCTTTCGCCTGTTTCCTTGCGCTACCTCGCAAACGCGGGAGACAGCGACAAAGTATATAAAAAAAAAAAATAATATATATATATATATATATATATATATATATATATATATATATATATATATATATAGATAGATAGATAGATAGATAGATAGATAGATATACATATATATATATATATATATATATATATATATATATATATATATATATATATATGTATATATATATATATATATATATATATATATATATATATATATATATATATATATATATATATATATACTATTCGCCATTTCCCACGTCAGCGAAGAAGCATCAAGAACAGAGAACTGAGCCTTTGAGGGAAATCCTCACTTGGCCCCCTTCTCTGTTCCTTTTTCTGGAAAATTAAAAACGAGAGGGGAGGATTTCCAGCCACCCGCTCCCTCCCCTTTTAGTCGCCTTCTACGACACGCAGGGAATACGTGGCAAGTATTCTTTCTCCCCTATCCCCAGGGATATATATATATATATATATATATATATATATATATATATATATATATATATATATATATATATATATATATATATATATATATATATTTATACTTTGTCGCTGTCTCCCGCGTTTGCGAGGTAGCGCAAGGAAACAGACGAAAGAAATGGCCCAACCCCCCCCCCCCCCATACACATGTACATACACACGTCCACACACGCAAATATACATACCTACACAGCTTTCCATGGTTTACCCCAGACGCTTCACATGCCTTGATTCACTCCACTGACAGCACGTCAACCCCGGTATACCACATCGATCCAATTCACTCTATTCCTTGCCCTCCTTACACCCTCCTGCATGTTCAGGCCCCGATCACACAAAATCTTTTTCACTCCATCTTTCCACCTCCAATTTGGTCTCCCTCTTCTCCTCGTTCCCTCCACCTCCGACACATATATCCTCTTGGTCAATCTTTCCTCACTCATTCTCTCCATGTGCCCAAACCATTTCAAAACACCCTCTTCTGCTCTCTCAACCACGCTCTTTTTATTTCCACACATCTCTCTTACCCTTACGTTACTTACTCGATCAAACCACCTCACACCACACATTGTCCTCAAACATCTCATTTCCAGCACATCCAACCTCCTGCGCACAACTCTATCCATAGCCCACGCCTCGCAACCATACAACATTGTTGGAACCACTATTCCTTCAAACATACCCATTTTTGCTTTCCGAGATAATGTTCTCGACTTCCACACATTTTTCAAGGCTCCCAAAATTTTCGCCCCCTCCCCCACCCTATGATCCACTTCCGCTTCCATGGTTCCAACCGCTGACAGATCCACTCCCAGATATCTAAAACACTTCACTTCCTCCAGTTTTTCTCCATTCAAACTCACCTCCCAATTGACTTGACCCTCAACCCTACTGTACCTAATAACCTTGCTCTTATTCACATTTACTCTTAACTTTCTTCTTCCACACACTTTACCAAACTCAGTCACCAGCTTCTGCAGTTTCTCACATGAATCAGCCACCAGCGCTGTATCATCAGCGAACAACAACTGACTCACTTCCCAAGCTCTCTCATCCCCAACAGACTTCATACTTGCCCCTCTTTCCAAAACTCTTGCATTTACCTCCCTAACAACCCCATCCATAAACAAATTAAACAACCATGGAGACATCACACACCCCTGCCGCAAACCTACATTCACTGAGAACCAATCACTTTCCTCTCTTCCTACACGTACACATGCCTTACATCCTCGATAAAAACTTTTCACTGCTTCTAACAACTTGCCTCCCACACCATATATTCTTAATACCTTCCACAGAGCATCTCTATCAACTCTATCATATGCCTTCTCCAGATCCATAAATGCTACATACAAATCCATTTGCTTTTCTAAGTATTTCTCACATACATTCTTCAAAGCAAACACCTAATCCACACATCCTCTACCACTTCTGAAACCACACTGCTCTTCCCCAATCTGATGCTCTGTACATGCCTTCACCCTCTCAATCAATACCCTCCCATATAATTTACCAGGAATACTCAACAAACTTATACCTCTGTAATTTGAGCACTCACTCTTATCCCCTTTGCCTTTGTACAATGGCACTATGCACGCATTCCGCCAATCCTCAGGCACCTCACCATGAGTAATACATACATTAAATAACCTTACCAACCAGTCAACAATACAGTCACCCCCTTTTTTAATAAATTCCACTGCAATACCATCCAAACCTGCTGCCTTGCCGGCTTTCATCTTCCGCAAAGCTTTTACTACCTCTTCTCTGTTTACCAAATCATTTTCCCTAACCCTCTCACTTTGCACACCACCTCGACCAAAACACCCTATATCTGCCACTCTGTCATCAGACACATTCAACAAACCTTCAAAATACTCATTCCATCTCCTTCTCACATCACCACTACTTGTTATCACCTCCCCATTTACGCCCTTCACTGAAGTTCCCATTTGCTCCCTTGTCTTACGCACCCTATTTACCTCCTTCCAGAACATCTTTTTATTCTCCCTAAAATTTACTGATAGTCTCTCACCCCAACTCTCATTTGCCCTTTTTTTCACCTCTTGCACCTTTCTCTTGACCTCCTGTCTCTTTCTTTTATACTTCTCCCACTCAATTGCATTTTTTCCCTGCAAAAATCGTCCAAATGCCTCTCTCTTCTCTTTCACTAATACTCTTACTTCTTCATCCCACCACTCACTACCCTTTCTAAACAGCCCACCTCCCACTCTTCTCATGCCACAAGCATCTTTTGCGCAATCCATCACTGATTCCCTAAATACATCCCATTCCTCCCCCACTCCCCTTACTTCCATTGTTCTCACCTTTTTCCATTCTGTACACAGTCTCTCCTGGTACTTCCCCACACAGGTCTCCTTCCCAAGCTCACTTACTCTCACCACCTTCTTCACCCCAACATTCACTCCTCTTTTCTGAAAACCCATACTAATCTTCACCTTAGCCTCCACAAGATAATGATCAGACATCCCTCCAGTTGCACCTCTCAGCACATTAACATCCAAAAGTCTCTCTTTCGCACGCCTGTCAATTAACACGTAATCCAATAACGCTCTCTGGCCATCTCTCCTACTTACATAAGTATACTTATGTATATCTCGCTTTTTAAACCAGGTATTCCCAATCATCAGTCCTTTTTCAGCACATAAATCTACAAGCTCTTCACCATTTCCATTTACAACACTGAACACCCCATGCATACCAATTATTCCCTCAACTGCCACATTACTCACCTTTGCATTCAAATCACCCATCACTATAACCCGGTCTCGTGCATCAAAACCGCTAACACACTCATTCAGCTGCTCCCAAAACACTTGCCTCTCATGATCTTTCTTCTCATGCCCAGGTGCATATGCACCAATAATCACCCACCTCTCTCCATCAACTTTCAATTTTACCCATATTAATCGAGAATTTACTTTCTTACATTCTATCACATACTCCCACAACTCCTGTTTCAGGAGTATTGCTACTCCTTCCCTTGCTCTTGTCCTCTCACTAACCCCTGACTTCACTCCCCAGACATTTCCAAACCACTCTTCCCCTTTACCCTTGAGATTCGTTTCACTCAGAGCCAAAACATCCAGGTTCCTTTCCTCAAACATACTACCTATCTCTCCTTTTTTCACATCTTGGTTACATCCACACACATTTAGGCACCCCAGTCTGAGCCTTCGAGGAGGATGATCACTCCCCGCGTGACTCCTTCTGTTTCCCATTTTAGAAAGTTAATATATATATATATATATATATATATATATATATATATATATATATATATATATATATATATTCTTTTTTCATTTTTCTATTTATTATCTTTATTTTGCTTTGTCGCTGTCTCCCGCGTTAGCGAGGTAGCGCAAGGAAACAGACGAAAGAATGGCCCAACCCACCTACATACACGTGTATATACAAAAACGTCCACACACGCACATATACACACCTATACATTTCAACGTATACATACATATACATACACAGATGTATACATATATACACATGCACATATTCACACATGCTGCCTTCATCCATTTTCGCCGCCCCGCTACACAGGAAAATGACAACACCCCCCCACCCCCCCACCCGACATTCATCCACACTCATTATTATATCTATTTTCATTATTACTATAACGATCATTATATCATTTTCCTCATCATTATCATAATCATTATCATCATTATCATCATTACAGTATCATTATCAATTCCACCTACGCGTTCTCAGCCATGATAGTAACCGACACGAAGGTAGTGAGAGTTGGCTCAACCTGGGACCCGATGTTATGATGCATCGTACAACTGTACACACCTCACACTGCAGATACCTCAATACTGTACACACCTCACACTGTACATACCTCACACTGTACACACCTCACACTGTACATACCTCATACTGTACATACCTCAACACTGTACACACCTCACACTGCAGATACCTCAATACTGTACACACCTCACACTGTACATACCTCATACTGTACATACCTCACACTGTACACACCTCACACTGCAGATACCTCAATACTGTACACACCTCACACTGTACACACCTCATACTGTACATACCTCACACTGTACACACCTCACACTGTACATACCTCATACTGTACATACCTCACACTGTACACACCTCACACTGCAGATACCTCAATACTGTACACACCTCACACTGTACACACCTCATACTGTACATACCTCACACTGTACACACCTCACACTGTACATACCTCATACTGTACATACCTCACACTGTACACACCTCACACTGCAGATACCTCAACACTGTACACACCTCACACTGTACACACCTCATACTGTACATACCTCACACTGTACACACCTCACACTGTACTTACCTCAACACTGTACACACCTCACACTGTACTTATCTCAACACTGTACACACCTCACACTGTACATACCTCACACTGTACACACCTCACACTGTACACACCTCAACACTGTACACACCTCACACTGTACACACCTCAACACTGTACACACCTCAACACTGTACACACCTCACACTGTACACACCTCACACTGTACACACCTCAACACTGTACACACCTCACACTGTACACACCTCAACTCTGTACATACCTCACAGTGTACATACCTCATACTGTACATACCTCACACTGTACACACCTCACACTGTACACACCTCAACACTGTACACACCTCACACTGTACACACCTCATACTGTACATACCTCAACACTGTACACACCTCATACTGTACATACCTCAACACTGTACACACCTCACAGTGTACATACCTCATACTGTACATACCTCACACTGTACACACCTCACACTGTACACACCTCAACACTGTACACACCTCACACTGTACATACCTCAACACTGTACATACCTCACACTGTACACACCTCACACTGTACACACCTCAACACTGTACATACCTCAACACTGTACATACCTCACACTGTACACACCTCAACAATGTACACACTTCACACTGTACATACCTCAACACTGTACATACCTCACACTGTACACACCTCACACTGTACACACCTCAACACTGTACATACCTCACACTGTACATACCTCAACACTGTACATACCTCACACTGTACACACCTCATACTGTACACACCTCATACTGTACATACCTCAACACTGTACATACCTCAACACTGTACACACCTCACACTGTACATACCTCAACACTGTACACACCTCACACTGTACACACCTCACACTGTACATACCTCAACACTGTACACACCTCACACTGTACACACCTCAACACTGTACACACCTCACACTGTACATACCTCACACTGTACATACCTCACAGTGTACACACCTCACACTGTACACACCTCACACTGTACATACCTCAACACTGTACACACCTCACACTGTACATACCTCACACTGTACATACCTCACACTGTACACACCTCACACTGTACACACCTCATACTGTACATACCTCAACACTGTACACACCTCACACTGTACACACCTCACACTGTACACACTTCACACTGTACACACCTCACACTGTACATACCTCACACTGTACACACCTCACACTGTACATGCCTCAACACTGTACATACCTCAACACTGTGCATACCTCACACTGTACACACCTCACACTGTACATGCCTCAACACTGTACACACCTCACATTGTACACACCTCAACACTGTACACACCTCACACTGTACATACCTCACACTGTACACACCTCAACACTGTACACACCTCACACTGTACACACCTCACACTGTACATACCTCAACACTGTACACACCTCACACTGTACACACCTCAACACTGTACACACCTCACACTGTACACACCTCACACTGTACATACCTCACACTGTACACACTTCACACTGTACACACCTCACTGTAAATACCTCAACACTGTACATACCTCACACTGTACATACCTCACACTTTACATACCTCAACACTGTACATACCTCACACTGTACATACCTCAACACTGTACATACCTCACACTGTACACACCTCATACTGTACATACCTCAACACTTACATACCTCACACTGTATACACCTCACACTGTACACACCTCAACACTGTACATACCTCACACTGTACACACCCCACACTGTACATACCTCACACTGTACACATCTCACACTGTACACACCTCAACACTGTACATACCTCACACTGTACACACCTCAACACTGTACACACCTCACACTGTACATACCTCACACTGTACATACCTCAACACTGTACATACCTCACACTCTACACACCTCACACTCTACACACCTCAACACTGTACATACCTCACGCTGTACACACCTCACACTGTACATACCTCAACACTGTACATACCTCACACTGTACACACCTCACACTGTACATACCTCAACACTGTACATACCTCACACTGTACATACCTCACACAGTACATACCTCAACACTGTACACACCTCACACTGTACACACCTCAACACTGTACATACCTCACACTGTACACACCTCACACTGTACACACCTCAACACTGTACACACCTCACACTGTACACACCTCACACTGTACACACCTCACACTGTACATACCTCACACTGTACGTACCACCCTCAACACTGTACACACCTCAACACTGTACATACCTCACACTGTACATACCTCACACTGTACATACCCCAACACTGTACACACCTCACACTGTACACACCTCACACTGTACACACCTCACACTGAACACACCTCACACTGTACACACCTCACACTGAACACACCTCACACTGTACACACCTCACACTTTCCTATGGACTTTCCCTGGCAGTATCTCATCCCCTGCCCCATCCCCCTCTTTTCTTTCTTCTTTTTCCAACTATATGGTACTATGTTATCCCAGGTATGTGCCACCGTGTCTACAAGACACAGTTCGACCTGACCAGCACATACATTGGGGGAGTGACGTCCCCCAGGTCTACATGACTATGTTGTTCAGTGAC
>NC_092284.1:13408629-13418619 GCF_036320965.1 Panulirus ornatus
GGGAATAGTGGCATCTGAAGGGAAAGAGACAAATTAAAAGTTTACTTAAAAGACCGTTTAGGGGTGCCAAAGTCCAATACCTTTGCATGGTGGCATCCAAAAATAAAAAGACAAATTGAAGCTTTAGTTTAAATCCCCTTTGGCGCCACCAAAGGCAATTACAGGGGAATAGAGGCACCAATAGGGAAAGAAGCATCTGCAAAGCTTACCTTAATGCCACTTTGGGGATGCCAAAGTGCAAGGGAATTGCGTGGAGGCATCCAAAATCTTAGAGGAAAATTGAAGGATTAATCTAAATCCCCTTTGGCGTCTTCAAAGGCCTTTACAGGGGAGTAGTGGCATCTGAAGGGAAAGAGATAAATTAAGATTTTTTATAAAAGACCGTTTAGGGGTGCCAAAGTCCAATACAGCTGCACGGAGGCATCGAAAATTAAAAAGACAAATTAAAGGTTTATTTTCAATCCCCTTTGGCGCCGCCAAAGGCAATTAGAGGGGCATAGAGGCATCATAAGGGAAAGAAACATTTGGAAAGCTTACGTTAATGCCACTTTGGGGATGCCAAAGGTCAAGAGAATTGCGGTGAGGAATCCAAAATTTTAGAGAAAAATTGAAGGATTAATCTAAATCCCCTTTGGCGTCTTCAAAGGCCTTTACAGGGTAATAGTGGCATCTGAAGGGAAAGAGACAAATGAAAAGTTTACTTAACAGACCGTTTTGGGGTGCCAAAGTCTAATACCTTTGCATGGTGGCATCCAAAAACAAAAAGACAAATTAAAGATTTAGTTTAAATCCCCTCTGGCGCCGCCAAAGGCAATTACAGGGGCATAGAGGCATTAAAAGGGAAAGAAACATTTGGAATGCTTACTTTACTACCACTTTGGTGATGCCAAAGGGCAAGAGAATTGCGTGGAGACATCAAAAACGTTAGAGGAAAATTGAAGGATTAATCTAAATCCCCTTTGGCGTCTTCAAAGGCCTTTACAGGGGAATAGTGGCATCTAAAGGGAAAGACCCTAATTAAAAGTTTAATTAAAATACCCTTTGGGGGTGCCAAAGTCCAATACAGTTGCATGGTGGCATTCAAAAATAAAAAGACAAATTAAAGGTTTATTTTAAATCCCCTTTAGCGCTGCCAAAGGCAATTACAGGGGCATAGAGGCATCAAAAGGGAAAGAAACATTTGGAAAGCTTACTTTAATGCCACTTTGGGGATGGCAAAGGGCAAGAGAATTCCATGGAGGCATCGTAAAATTAGAGGAAAATTGAAGGATTAATCTAACTCCCCTTTGGCTTCTTCAAAAACCTTTACAGGGGAATAGTGGCATCTAAAGGGAAAGACCCTAATTAAAATTTTACTTAAAATACCCTTTGGGGGTGTCAAAGTCCAATACAGTTGCATGGTGGCTTCCAAAAATAAAAAGACAAATTAAAGGTTTATTTTAAATCCCCTTTGGCGCCGCCAAAGGCAATTACAGGGGCATAGAGGCATCAAAAGGGAAAGAAACATTTGGAAAGCTTACTTTAATGCCACTTTGGGGATGCTAAAGGGAAAGAGAATTGCATGGACACTTCGAAAAATTTAGAGGAAAATTGAAGGATTAATCTAACTCCCCTTTGGCGTCTTCAAAGGCCTTTACAGGGGAATAGTGGCATCTGAAGGGAAAGAGACAAATTAAAAGTTTACTTAAAAGACCGTTTAGGGGTGCCAAAGGCCAATACCTTTGCATGGTGGCATCCAAAAATAAAAAGACAAATTGAAGCTTTAGTTTAAATCCCCTTTGGCGCCACCAAAGGCAATTACAGGGGCATAGAGGCACCAATAGGGAAAGAAGCATCTGCAAAGCTTAACTTAATGCCACTTTGGGGATGCCAAAGTGCAAGGGAATTGCGTGGAGGCATCCAAAATCTTAGAGGAAATTTGAAGGATTAATCTAAATCCCCTTTGGCGTCTTCAAAGGCCTTTACAGGGGAGCAGTGGCATCTGAAGGGAGAGATAAATTAAGATTTTTTATAAAAGACCGTTTAGTGGTGCCAAAGTCCAATACAGCTGCACGGAGGCATCGAAAATTAAAAAGACAAATAAAAGGTTTATTTTAAATCCCCTTTAGCGCTGCCAAAGGCAATTACAGGGGCATAGAGGCATCAAAAGGGAAAGAAACATTTGGAAAGCTTACTTTAATGCCACTTTGTGGATGCCAAAGGGCAAGAGAATTGCATGGAGGCATCGAAAAAATTAGAGGAAAATTGAAGGATTAATCTAACTCCCCTTTTGCGTCTTCAAAGGCCTTTACAGGGGAATAATGGCATCTAAAGGGAAAGACCCTAATTAAAAGTTTACTTAAAATACCCTTTGGGGCAGGCAAAGTCCAATACAATTGCATGGTGGCATCCAAAAATAAAAAGATAAGCTAAATGTTATTTTAAATCCCCTTTGGCGCCGCCAAAGGCAATTACAGGGGCATAGAGGCATCATAAGGGAAAGAAACATTTGGAAAGCTTACTTTATTGCCACTTTGGAGATGCCAAAGGTCAAGAGAATTGCGGTGTGGCATCCAAAAATTTAGAGAAAAATTGAAGGATTAATCTAAATCCCCTTTGGCGTCTTCAAAGGCCTTTACAGGGGAATAGTGGCATCTGAAGGGAAAGAGACAAATTAAAAGTTTACTTAACAGACCGTTTAGGGGTGCCAAAGTCTAATACCTTTGCATGGTGGTATCCAAAAACAAAAAGACAAATTAAAGATTTAGTTTAAATCCCCTTTGGCGCCGCCAAAGGCAATTGCAGGGGCATAGAGGCATCAAAAGGGAAAGAAACATTTGGAAAGCTTACTTTAATACCACTTTGGGGATGCCAAAGGGCAAGAGAATTGCGTGGAGACATCCAAAAATTTAGAGGAAAACTGAAGGATTAATCTAAATCCCCTTTGGCGTCTTCAAAGGCCTTTACAGGGGAATAGTGGTATCTAAAGGGAAAGACACTAATTAAAATTTTACTTAAAATACCCTTTGGAGGTGCCAAAGTCCAATACAGTTGCATGGTGGCTTCCAAAAATAAAAGGACAAATTAAAGATTTATTTTAAATCCCCTTTGGCGCCGCCAAAGGCAATTACAGGGGCATAGAGGCATCAAAAGGGAAAGAAACATTTGGAAAGCTTACTTTAATGCCACTTTGGGGATGCGAAAGGGAAGGAGAATTGCATGGACATTTCGAAAAATTTAAAGGAAAATTGAAGGATTAATCTAACTCCCCTTTGGCGTCTTCAAAGGCCTTTACAGGGGAATAGTGGCATCAGAAGGGAAATAGACAAATTAAAAGTTTACTTAAAAGACCGTTTAGGGGTGCCAAAGTCCAATACCTTTGCATGGTGGCATCCAAAAATAAAAAGACAAATTGAAGCTTTAGTTTAAATCCCCTTTGGCGCCACCAAAGGCAATTACAGGGGAATAGAGGCACCAATAGGGAAAGAAGCATCTGCAAAGCTTACCTTAATGCCACTTTGGGGATGCCAAAGTGCAAGGGAATTGCGTGGAGGCATCCAAAATCTTAGAGGAAAATTGAAGGATTAATCTAAATCCCCTTTGGCGTCTTCAAAGGCCTTTACAGGGGAGTAGTGGCATCTGAAGGGAAAGAGATAAATTAAGATTTTTTATAAAAGACCGTTTAGGGGTGCCAAAGTCCAATACAGCTGCACGGAGGCATCGAAAATTAAAAAGACAAATTAAAGGTTTATTTTCAATCCCCTTTGGCGCCGCCAAAGGCAATTACAGGGGCATAGAGGCATCATAAGGGAAAGAAACATTTGGAAAGCTTGCTTTAATGCCACTTTGGGGATGCCAAAGGTCAAGAGAATTGCGGTGAGGCATCCAAAAATTTAGAGAAAAATTGAAGGATTAATCTAAATCCCCTTTGGCGTCTTCAAAGGCCTTTACAGGGTAATAGTGGCATCTGAAGGGAAAGAGACAAATGAAAAGTTTACTTAACAGACCGTTTTGGGGTGCCAAAGTCTAATACCTTTGCATGGTGGCATCCAAAAACAAAAAGACAAATTAAAGATTTAGTTTAAATCCCCTTTGGCGCCGCCAAAGGCAATTACAGGGGCATAGAGGCATCAAAAGGGAAAGAAACATTTGGAAAGCTTACTTTAATACCACTTTGGGGATGCCAAAGGGCAAGAGAATTGCGTGGAGACATCCAAAAATTTAGAGGAAAATTGAAGGATTAATCTAAATCCCCTTTGGCGTCTTCAAAGGCCTTTACAGGGGAATAGTGGTATCTAAAGGGAAAGACACTAATTAAAATTTTACTTAAAATACCCTTTGGGGGTGCCAAAGTCCAATACAGTTGCATGGTGGCTTCCAAAAATAAAAAGGCAAATTAAAGGTTTATTTTAAATCACCTTTGGCGCCGCCAAAGGCAATTACAGGGGCATAGAGGCATCAAAAGGGAAAGAAACATTTGGAAAGCTTACTTTAATGCCACTTTGGGGATGCCAAAGGGAAAGAGAATTCCATGGACACTTCGAAAAATTTAAAGGAAAATTGAAGGATTAATCTAACTCTCCTCTGGCGTCTTCAAAGGCCTTTACAGGGGAATAGTGGCATCTGAAGGGAAAGAGACAAACTAAAAGTTTACTTAAAAGACCGTTTAGGGGTGCCAAAGTCCAATACCTTTGCATGGTGGCATCCAAAAATAGAAAGACAAATTGAAGCTTTAGTTTAGATCCCCTTTGGCGCCACCAAAGGCAATTACAGGGGAATATAGGCACCAATAGGGAGAGAAGCATCTGCAAAGCTTACCTTAATGCCACTTTGGGGATGCCAAAGTGCAAGGGAATTACTTGGAGGCATCCAAAATCTTAGAGGAAAATTGAAGGATTAATCTAAATCCCCTTTGGCGTCTTCAAAGGCCTTTACAGAGGAGTAGTGGCATCTGAAGGGAAAGAGATAAATTAAGATTTTTTATAAAAGACCGTTTAGGGGTGCCAAAGTCCAATACAGCTACACGGAGGCATCGAAAATTAAAAAGACAAATTAAAGGTTTATTTTCAATCCCCTTTGGCCTCGCCAAAGGCAATTACAGGGGCATAGAGGCATCATAAGGGAAAGAAACATTTGGAAAGCTTACTTTAATGCCACTTTGGGGATGCCAAAGGTCAAGAGAATTGCGGTGAGGCATCCAAAAATTTAGAGAAAAATTGAAGGATTAATCTAAATTCCCTTTGGCGTCTTCAAAGGCCTTTACAGGGGAATAGTGGCATCTGAAGGGAAAGAGACAAATGAAAAGTTTACTTAACAGACCGTTTTGGGGTGCCAAAGTCTAATATCTTTGCATGGTGGCATCCAAAAACAAAAAGACAAATTAAAGATTTAGTTTAAATCCCCTTTGGCGCCGCCAAAGGCAATTACAGGGGCATAGAGGCATCAAAAGGGAAAGAAACATTTGGAAAGCTTACTTTAATGCCACTTTGGGGATGCCAAAGGGCAAGAGAATTGCATGGAGGCATCGAAAAAATTAGAGGAAAATTGAAGGATTAATCTAACTCCCCTTTGGCGTCTTCAAAGGCCTTTACAGGGGAATAGTGGCATCTAAAGGGAAAGACCCTAATTAAAGGTTTACTTAAAATACCCTTTGGGGCTGGCAAAGTCCAATACAGTTGCATGGTGGAATCCAAAAATAAAAAGATAAACTAAATGTTTCTTTTAAATCCCCTTTGGCGCCGCCAAAGGCAATTACAGGGGCATAGAGGCATCAAAAGGGAAAGAAACATTTGGAAAGCTTACCTTAATGCCACTTTGGGGATGCCAAAGGGCAAGAGAATTGCATGGAGGCGTCGAAAAAATTAGAGGAAAATTGAAGGATTAATCTAACTCCCCTTTGGCGTCCTCAAAGGCCTTTACAGGGGAATAGTGGCATCTGAAGGGAAAGAGATAAATTAAGATTTTTTATAAAAGACCGTTTAGGGGTGCCAAAGTCCAATACAGCTGCACGGAGGCATCGAAAATTAAAAAGACAAATTAAAGGTTTATTTTCAATCCCCTTTGGCGCCGCCAAAGGCAATTACAGGGGCATAGAGGCACCAATAGGGAAAGAAGCATCTGCAAAGCTTACCTTAATGCCACTTTGGGGATGCCAAAGTGCAAGGGAATTGCTTGGAGGCATCCAAAATCTTAGAGGAAAATTGAAGGATTAATCTAAATCCCCTTTGGCGTCTTCAAAGGCCTTTACAGGGGAGTAGTGGCATCTGAAGGGAAAGAGATAAATTAAGATTTTTTATAAAAGACCGTTTAGGGGTGCCAAAGTCCAATACAGCTGCACGGAGGCATCGAAAATTAAAAAGACAAATTAAAGGTTTATTTTCAATCCCCTTTGGCGCCGCCAAAGGCAATTACAGGGGCATAGAGGCATCATAAGGGAAAGAAACATTTGGAAAGCTTACTTTAATGCCACTTTGGGGATGCCAAAGGTCAAGAGAATTGCGGTGAGGCATCCAAAAATTTAGAGAAAAATTGAAGGATTAATCTAAATCCCCTTTGGCGTCTTCAAAGGCCTTTACAGGGTAATAGTGGCATCTGAAGGGAAAGAGACAAATGAAAAGTTTACTTAACAGACCGTTTTGGGGTGCCAAAGTCTAATACCTTTGCATGGTTGCATCCAAATACAAAAAGACAAATTAAAGATTTAGTTTAAATCCCCTTTGGCGCCGCCAAAGGCAATTACAGGGGCATAGAGGCATCAAAAGGGAAAGAAACATTTGGAAAGCTTACTTTAATACCACTTTGGGGATGCCAAAGGGCAAGAGAATTGCGTGGAGACATCCAAAAATTTAGAGGAAAATTGAAGGATTAATCTAAATCCCCTTTGGCGTCTTCAAAGGCCTTTACAGGGGAATACTGGCATCTAAAGGGAAAGACCCTAATTAAAAGTTTACTTAAAATACCCTTTGGGGGTGCCAAAGTCCAATACAGTTGCATGGTGGCATCCAAAAATAAAAAGACAAATTAAAGGTTTATTTTAAATCCCCTTTAGCGCTGCCAAAGGCAATTACAGGGGCATAGAGGCATCAAAAGGGAAAGAAACATTTGGAAAGCTTACTTTAATGCCACTTTGGGGATGACAAAGGGCAAGAGAATTGCATGGAGGCATCGTAAAATTAGAGGAAAATTGAAGGATTAATCTAACTCCCCTTTGGCGTCTTCAAAAACCTTTACAGGGGAATAGTGGCATCTAAAGGGAAAGACCCTAATTAAAATTTTATTTAAAATACCCTTTGGGGTGCCAAAGTCCAATACAGGTGCATGGTGGCTTCCAAAAATAAAAAGACAAATTAAAGGTTTATTTTAAATCCCCTTTGGCGCCACCAAAGGCAATTACAGGGGCATAGAGGCATCAAAAGGGAAAGAAACATTTGGAAAGCTTACTTTAATGCCACTTTGGGGATGCCAAAGGGAAAGAGAATTGCATGGACACTTCGAAAAATTTAGAGGAAAATTGAAGGATTAATCTAACTCCCCTTTGGCGTCTTCAAAGGCCTTTACAGGGGAATAGTGGCATCTGAAGGGAAAGAGACAAATTAAAAGTTTACTTAAAAGACCGTTTAGGGGTGCCAAAGGCCAATACCTTTGTATGGTGGCATCCAAAAATAGAAAGACAAATTGAAGCTTTAGTTTAAATCCCCTTTGGCGCCACCAAAGGCAATTACAGGGTCATAGAGGCACCAATAGGTAAAAGAAGCATCTGCAAAGCTTACCTTAATGCCACTTTGGGGATGCCAAAGAGCAAGGGAATTGCGTGGAGGCATCCAAAATCTTAGAGGAAAATTGAAGGATTAATCTAAATCCCCTTTGTCGTCTTCAAAGGCCTTTACAGGGGAATAGTGGCATTTGAAGGGAAAGAGATAAATTAAGAATTTTTATAAAAGACCGTTTAGGGGTGCCAAAGTCCAATGCAGCTGCACGGAGGCATCGAAAATTAAAAAGACAAATTAAAGGTTTATTTTCAATTGCCTTTGGCGCCGCCAAAGGCAATTACAGGGGCATAGAGGCATCATAAGGGAAAGAAACATTTGGAAAGCTTACTTTAATGCCACTTTGGGGATGCCAAAGGTCAAGAGAATTGCGGTGAGGCATCCAAAAATTTAGAGAAAAATTGAAGGATTAATCTAAATCCCCTTTGGCGTCTTCAAAGGCCTTTACAGGGTAATAGTGGCATCTGAAGGGAAAGAGACAAATGAAAAGTTTACTTAACAGACCGTTTTGGGGTGCCAAAGTCTAATACCTTTGCATGGTGGCATCCAAAAACAAAAAGACAAATTAAAGATTTAGTTTAAATCCCCTTTGGCGCCGCCAAAGGCAATTACAGGGGCATAGAGGCATTAAAAGGGAAAGAAACATTTCGAAAGCTTAATTTAATACTACTTTGGTGATGCCAAAGGGCAAGAGAATTGCGTGGAGACATCCAAAAATTTAGAGGACAATTGAAGGATTAATCTAAATCCCCTTTGGCGTCTTCAAAGGCCTTTACAGGGGAATAGTGGCATCTAAAGGGAAAGACCCTAATTAAAAGTTTACTTAAAATACCCTTTGGGGGTGCCAAAGTCCAATACAGTTGCATGGTGGCATCCAAAAATAAAAAGACAAATTAAAGATTTATTTTAAATCCCCTTTAGCGCTGCCAAAGGCAATTACAGGGGCATAGAGGCATCAAAAGGGAAAGAAACATTTGGAAAGCTTACTTTAATGCCACTTTGGGGATGCCAAAGGGCAAGAGAATTGCATGGAGGCATCGAAAAAATTAGAGGAAAATTGAAGGATTAATCTAACTCCCCTTTGGCGTCTTCAAAGGCCTTTACAGGGGAATAGTGGCATCTAAAGGGAAAGACCCTAATTAAAAGTTTACTTAAAATACCCTTTGGGGCTGGCAAAGTCCAATACAGTTGCATGGTGGCATCCAAAAATAAAAAGATAAACTAAATGTTTATTTTAAATCCCCTTTGGCGCAGCCAAAGGCAATTACAGGGGCATAGAGGCATCATAAGGGAAAGAAACATTTGGAAAGCTTACTTTAATGCCACTTTGGAGATGCCAAAGGTCAAGAGAATTGCGGTGTGGCATCCAAAAATTTAGAGAAAAATTGAAGGATTAATCTAAATCCCCTTTGGCGTCTTCAAAGGCCTTTACAGGGGAATAGTGGCATCTGAAGGGAAAGAGACAAATTAAAAGTTTACTTAACAGACCGTTTAGGGGTGCCAAAGTCTAATACCTTTCCATGGTGGTATCCAAAAACAAAAAGACAAATTGAAGATTTAGTTTAAATCCCCTATGGCGCCGCCAAAGGCAATTGCAGGGGCATAGAGGCATTAAAAGGGAAAGAAACATTTCGAAAGCTTACTTTAATACCACTTTGGGGATGCCAAAGGGCAAGAGAATTGCGTGGAGACATCCAAAAATTTAGAGGAAAATTGAAGGATTAATCTAAATCCCCTTTGGCGTCTTCAAAGGCCTTTACAGGGGAATAGTGGCATCTAAAGGGAAAGACCCAAATTAAAATTTTACTTAAAATACCCTTTGGGGTGCCAAAGCCAATACAGTTGCATGGTGGCTATCCAAAAATAAAAAGACAAATCAAAGTTTTATTTTAAATCCCCTTTGGCGCCGCCAAAGGCAATTACAGGGGCATAGAGGCATCATAAAGAACTTTGGAAACTTATTTTTAAATGCCACTTTGGGGATGCCAAAGGCAAAGAATGGGTGGGCCCCAAAAATTTTAGAAAAAATTTGAAGGTTAAAAAACCCCCCTTTGGCGTCTTAAAAGGGCCCCTTTAAAGGGAATAGTGGCATTAAGGGAAAGAGAAAAAAAAGTTTACAACAGACCGTTTTTGGGGGCCCAAAGTCTTTTTCTTTCATGGGGGGGATCCAAAAACAAAAAACAATTAAGTTTTTTTTTTTAAACCCCTTTTTGGCGCCCCCCAAAGGCATTCGGGGCTGAGGCTT
>NC_092284.1:13418719-13444798 GCF_036320965.1 Panulirus ornatus
GATCCAGTAGACAAGCTGCCGCTCCCTGGCCAGGCGACCCTTGCTACCTCAATGCGATCCATTAGACGAGCTGCCACTCCCGGCCAGCCGACCCTAGCTACCTCACCGCGATCCAGTAGACAAGCTGCCGCTGCCTGGCCAGCTGACCTAGCTACCTCACCGAGATCAGTAGACAAGCTGCCGCTCCCGGCCAGCCGACCCTAGCCACCCACCGCGATCCAGTAGACAACTGCGCTCCCTGGCCAGGCGACCCTTGCCTACCTCAATGCGATCCTTAGGAGCTGCCACTCCCTGGCCACCGACCCTAGCCTACCCACCGCGATCCAGCGACAACGCTGCCGCTGCCTGGCCAGCTGACCTTAGCCTACCTCACCGATCCAGTAGCAAGCTGCCGTCCCTGGCCAGCCGACCCTAGCCTACCTACCGGATCAGTAGACAAGCTGCCGCTCCCTAGCCAGCCGACCCTTACCATACCCACCGAAATCCAGTAGACAAGCTGCCGCTCCCTGGCCGCCGACCCTTGCTACCTCAACTCGATCCAGTAACACTGCATCCCTGCCCAGCGACAAGCTGCCGCTCCTTGGCCAGCGACCCTACCCACTCACGCGATCCAGAGACAAGCTGCCGCCCCTGGCCGGCGACCTTGCTACCTCACGGATCCATTAGACAGCTGCCCTCCTGGCAGCCGACCTAGCCTACTCACCGCACACAACAAGCGCCTCTCCCTGGCAGCTGACCTACCTACCTCACCGAATCCAGTAGACAACGCCGCTCCCTGGCCACCGACCCTAGTACCTTCCCATCTTAGCAAGCGCGTCCGGCCAGCCGACCTTACCACCTCACCGAATCCAGTAGACAAGCTGCGCCCCTGGCAGCCGACCCTGCTACCTCACTCGATCCAGTAGCGAGCTGCCACTCCCTGCCAGCGACAACTCCGCTCCTGGCAGCCGCCCTAGCCTACTCACCGCGATCCAGTAGACAACGCCGCCCTGCCAGCGACCTTATCTACTCCCGCGATCATAGACAAGCTGCCGTCCTGGCCAGCCGACCTAGCTACCCAAATTCCATAGAAGCTGCCCTCCTGGCAAGCCTACCCAGCCTACTCAATATCCGGTAGACGAGCTGCCACTCCTTGCAGCCGACCCTGCTACCCAACCAATCCATGACAAGCTGCCACTCCCTGCCAGCGACCTGCCCAATAATCCATAGACGAGCTGCCACCCCGGCCCCGACCCTGCTACCTCACCGCGATCCAGTAACAAGGGCGCTCCTGCCAGCGACCCTAGCTACTCCCGCGATCAGTAGCGAAGCGCCGCTCCCTCCAGCGACCTTAGCCTACACCGAATCCAGTACAACGCCGCCCTGGCCAGCGACCTGCCTACTCCGCATCATAGCGCTCCCCGGCACCGACTTACATACCCCCGGATCTAGACAAGCTGCCTCCGGCCAGCGACTCCTCTCACCGATCAGTAGACAGCTGCCACCGCCACGACAGCTGCCGCCGGCGCCGCCTACCACCTCACTCAGTGACAGCTGCGCCCCTGGCCAGACCCTTGCTCCCAATCACCTAGCAGTGCCCCCTGGCACCGACTAGCCTACCACCCGATCCAGTGACAAGCGCGCCCTGGCAGACTCTACTCCGGACCATAACAAGTGCGCTCCAACGCGATCCAGTAGACAAGCTGCCGCTCCCTGGCCAGGCGACCCTTGCCTACCTCAATGCGATCCATTAGACGAGCTGCCACTCCCTGGCCAGCCGACCCTAGCCTACCTCACCGCGATCCAGTAGACAAGCTGCCGCTGCCTGGCCAGCTGACCTTAGCCTACCTCACCGAGATCCAGTAGACAAGCTGCCGCTCCCTGGCCAGCCGACCCTAGCCTACCTCACCGCGATCCAGTAGACAAGCTGCCGCTCCCTGGCCAGGCGACCCTTGCCTACCTCAATGCGATCCATTAGAGGAGCTGCCACTCCCTGGCCAGCCGACCCTAGCCTACCTCACCGCGATCCAGCAGACAAGCTGCCGCTGCCTGGCCAGCTGACCTTAGCCTACCTCACCGAGATCCAGTAGACAAGCTGCCGCTCCCTGGCCAGCCGACCCTAGCCTACCTTACCGCGATCTAGTAGACAAGCTGCCGCTCCCTAGCCAGCCGACCTTACCATACCTCACCGAAATCCAGTAGACAAGCTGCCGCTCCCTGGCCAGCCGACCCTTGCTACCTCAACTCGATCCAGTAGACGAGCTGCCACTCCCTGCCCAGCCGACAAGCTGCCGCTCCTTGGCCAGCCGACCCTACCCTACCTCACCGCGATCCAGTAGACAAGCTGCCGCTCCCTGGCCAGGCGACCCTTACCTACCTCAACGCGATCCATTAGACGAGCTGCCACTCCCTGGTCAGCCGACCCTAGCCTACCTCACCGCGATCCAGCAGACAGAGCTGCCTCTCCCTGGCCAGCTGACCCTAGCCTACCTCACCGAGATCCAGTAGACAAGCTGCCGCTCCCTGGCCAGCCGACCCTAGCCTACCTTACCGCGATCTAGTAGACAAGCTGCCGCTCCCTGGCCAGCCGACCTTACCATACCTCACCGAAATCCAGTAGACAAGCTGCCGCTCCCTGGCCAGCCGACCCTTGCTTACCTCAACTCGATCCAGTAGACGAGCTGCCACTCCCTGCCCAGCCGACAAGCTGCCGCTCCCTGGCCAGCCGACCCTAGCCTATCTCACCGCGATCCAGTAGACAAGCTGCCGCCCCCTGGCCAGGCGACTCTTATCTACCTCACCGCGATCCACTAGACAAGCTGCCGCTCCCTGGCCAGCCGACCCTAGCCTACCTCAATATATTCCAATAGATGAGCTGCCACTCACTGGCAAGCCTACCCCAGCCTACCTCAATATAATCCGGTAGACGAGCTGCCACTCCTTGGCAGCCGACCCTAGCCTACCTCAACGCAATCCAGTAGACAAGCTGCCACTCCCTGGCCAGCCGACTCTAGTCTACCTCAATGCGATCTAGTAGAAAGCTGCCGCTCCCTGGCCAGCCGACCTTACCATACCTCACCGAGATCCAGTAGACAAGCTGCCGCTCCCTGGCCAGCCGACCCTAGCCTACCTCACCGCGATCCAGTAGACAAGCTGCCACTCCCAGGCCAGGCGACCCTTACCTACCTCACCGCGATCCATTAGACAAGCTGCCGCTCCCTGGCCAGCCGACCCTAACCTACCTCAATATATTCCAATAGATGAGCTGCCACTCACTGGCCAGCCGACCCTAGCGTACCTCAATATAATCCAGTAGACGAGCTGCCACTCCCTGGCAGCCGACCCTAGCCTACCTCAACGCAATCCAGTAGACAAACTGCTGCTCCCTGGCCAGCCGATCCTAGCCTACCTCACCGCGATCCAGTAGACGAGCTGCCATTCCCCGGCCAGCCGACACTAGCCTACCTCACCATAACTCAGTAAAGTAGCCACAACTCTCATCGCCCCTTTTTGGGCCACCTCACAGTGGTCCAGTATACTAGCCACCGCTTCACGGCTGACCGAAGCTACCCTACGTCACCATGATCCAGTACAGAAGCCACCACTCACCCACTTATTCTAGCCTACCTCACTGTGACCCAGTGCAGTAGCTCCCCGCAAAGCCGACCACAGCCTATGAAAATCTTACCTAACATCCCCAGAAGTACATGATCATAATAGAAATGTACCATTATTTTTGTGGTCTGCTGCTGTGATAACGCATGAAGTGTCCACGTATAAGGGATATTTGGAAGTGGGGCGAACTCTTACAGCAGATTTCTAATTTCTTTCCCTGGAAACGTGAAGCTTAAAAAAGGACCCGGTGGTCTGTTACTGTTTGTATGTTGGACATCCATAAGAAAAAAAAAAGTTTTTCAAATGAGTTAAACCGCCAATTTACCAAAACCATGTTAACTGTAATAATGTGATTGGCGGGTTACACATTCCGGGATGAATAATCATAAGCTGTCATCTGAGTGAATAGTAATATACTACGAAGTGTCTGTCTACAGAGTTCATAGGTTTTCTACATTTTCTAGCTGTGCTAATTATACTAAGTACACCTAACTCTAGTTCACCACTCACTCTACATTGGTTACAACCATTAATCTCCAAATGTTACTCATACCTGGCTAGAAATAAGACCTTTGTTTATGCAAACATCATTCAACTCCGAGCCGGGAGCACGAAGCCAGCTGGCAGCTACCGAGCCGGCGACCTGACACCTGTGGCCACATATCCTCATCTTTCCACCACCACAAGACTTGTGTCAGCAAATTGGGTTTTACCCCGAGTATCTCAGTGACCAGTACCTTACCTCTTCTCTAGTCTCTTGAAGTCTCCTCCACCACTACACTTCCCGGAACCCTCAACGCGATATTGTCACTCACCAAAACAACCCAGGAAATGAATGTATGAACCAGAAACATAGTAATCTTCGGTTTTGTGAATGACCGCGCTCCTCCGCCATCTCGAAGCAGAAGCGGGGCTTTACTGTATGGCAAGGCGTTGTCTCAATCCAATGAAATGACTTGCATGGCCTTTTATCGTTTTGTAACATTCATTTATGACTATACACTTACTAATATTCCATGTACTCGTGCTACATGCGTGTGTTACTAAACGTTTATGTAGGAAAATTTCTTTTGCTCTATAATAAAGTATATATTTTGGATGTCAGTCCGACCAAGTCAGAGTCAATGTAACAATTCGGATTCAGACGTCGTCCACGTTTATGATATATTCCGACTCTTCTGACGTCAGTCAATTTCTAAACAATGTTTTACTTGTTTGTTTTTTTACGGTAAACCACGACTGAGACAAAATGTGATCTTAAGAATAAATTTTGTCCGCGACGATGGAAATATATTTTTATCGCGATTATAGATAGTACATCTCCGAGGACGGCCATAGCCAGGACTACCAACCTATATCACCATTTACCACACTCACCATAGAATATGGAATTTCACCGATGGTTTCCAATGACCCCATATGTATTTATAGTACTTCCCTAACGTGTAATAATAAATGGACACAGCATCAACAGAAGTGTGTCAACAGACCAGACTAAAACATGAGCAATATGCTCGTCCTGCTTTTAATGTGGTATTTCCCAAAACAACCTTTGTCGACGGGAATTTCCAAGACACGTATGCGAACTGTTGTGGTCGATTTATTTTTCATACGATGTTCGAGGCAGCAGGGGCACCTGAATGCCCTAATCAAGGCATCTTGTTAACGAGTATATATATATATGTACGTACGTCTTGACGTACGACAGTGCACTACGACGGCTTGTTGTCTGAGAAAATTAAGGTATTCCTTCCCTGTTAAACGAGAACGACTGTACCATCGGAGCCGCTTTTTCCAATGATGTCTCACCAGCTGATATACGTCAGCATCTCACAGCCTGGCGCGTGTTGCTCCGTGTCTTGCTGACACAGGACGTCAGCGCACTCCAAGACTGACAATGAAGCCCGACACATGCCGGCGATTCACTCCCTGACAGTAGGGTGTCAGCCACCACCATCCCCTGCAGTGGCTGTCTCCTTGGGGGACTACGGCAACTCGCTCCCTAACACATAACCTACCGACTAATACCTTAAGCTCATATCACTCCCTAAAAGCTAAATATAATCGCCAGTCATGTACCAAAAATATATAATTCCCAAAGTGAAGCTTATTTTGATGACCTGTGGAGCTCGATAGAACTGCCGAATATCGTTTGGCATTGTTCAGCATAAACTCAGTAAGGTTTTACTTTGATTACCTGTGTTGCCCTCAACAGCAAAATGAAATTGTCTTGCGAAGCCAGAGTCAAGTCACCAACGTGCAGCTTTTCTTTGATGACCCATGTAGCACGCACAAGTGTTAGCCAGAGGAAATTTCCTCAAATAAAACTTTAATTCGACGACTCACATATGTGTCCCACAAAACCTATATAAAACCGTCTACCGTTAGCCAAAATAAAAGACAATGTAAAGCTTTACTTTGACGACCCATAAACCATGCAAGTGGAAAATAGTCGTCTGGCATTAGCTATAACAAATGTCCTAAAGGGACGCTTTAGTGTGGCGTCGTTGGTTCATTCCTCGACAATCTACTTCGACTAATTCGTTTATACATACATTGCGGCTTCCTGCCTTACACACTACAAATGTGAAAAGAAAGCGTTACTCACTCTCGACAGGCGTCGGTGGTTCAGTTTGTGATACATGTCGGTAGCTTACTTGAACACACGTTACTTCGACGAACTCAAAAACTTTGCCTACTCTCCAACAGTCATCGATGAGCTTCGTCTCTGACACACGTGTGTCGGTAGCTCACTTCATGGCAATCCAAATTCGATCCTCTCTCTCTGACACGCAACGGTATGGCTTCTTACCTGACACACTAAAAACACTGCTCACTCCCTGATTGACGTCGGTGGCATTGTCTCTGATACACATCGGTAGCTCACTCCCAGATACACTACATGGCCTAACTCCGTTACGATTACTTCCTGCCTGACACACACGCCTTAGAGGCAAAAACACGTCGGTGGTTTTGTCTAACATACGTGGGTAGTTCACACCATGAAACAATACATGACTAACTCCCTGATGCAGAAGGCTGGCTTCCTACCTCACACTACTACAGTGGCGACAAAACAAAACCACTGCTCACTTCCTAACAAACTCCCGTGGCAAAGAATGGCTGCTCACACTGACAGATTCTCTGGCTCTTTCTCTAGCACACGTTGGCACCTCAATCTAGGACACACTGTTCCCACTAACTCCCTGGTACACAAGGGCGGCTTCCTATCTGACGGTGGAGGAACGCTACTCACTCCCTGACAGAAGTCAGTGGTTTCGATTTGACCACACGTCGTGGGCTCATGCCCCGATGTACGATAGTTTACCACGGCGGTCTGTTGTTCTCTGGCATACGACGAGATGTTCTCTTCCACAACCCCCCTCAACAATGATGAACAACAACACCCGACTAGTCCTCTAAAATCAAAGCCGTTCAATTTCAAACGACGATCTCACCAACTGACATGCGTCTGCACCTCATATCCTGGCGCATTGGCACGTCCCATCCTGATACACGGCGGCGGATCACTCCAAGACAGACGAAGACGCATGACACATAACGAGCGAGTCATTCGCTAACACGCAACAGCCTTACTGCATCGCGCCGGGTTTGATGTCTCTCTCTCTCCCTCCCTCCCTAGGGTGCTACGGCAACTCACTCTCCGACACAACATCATGGTCTCCCGGCTAACAATACCATGAGAGTATAGCGCTCCCTGAGGAACCAAATGCTCCCAATCGTGACACAAGTCACAGGGAGGGTCCCAGTCTGCCACATACCGTCATGTCAATCATTTATGTCGGTGGTTGACGCCTTGACTCGACGAAGGTTTACCCCCCTATGAAACTTACACGTGAAGGAGGTACCACCCTCCTTGACTCGACGAAGGTTTACCCCCTATCAAACGTACACGTGAAGGAGGTACCACCCTCCTTGACTCGACGAAGGTTTACCCCTAATCAAACTCACACGTGAAGGAGGTACCACTCTCCTTGACTCGACAAAGGTTTACCCCTAATCAAACTCACACGTGAAGGAGGTACCACTCTCCTCGACTCGAAGATTTACCCCCTATCAAACTCGCATGTGGAGGTACCACCCTCCTTGACTCGACGAAGGTTTACCCCACTATCAAACTTACACGTGGAGGAGGTACGACCCTCCTTGAGGCAAGACACTTGATTGCTCTCATGACGGCTTCCTCCCTCTCTCTTGCGACGTCAGCAGGCGACTGAGGGTGGTCCTCGACGGTGGTCGGAGTGTCATCATATCCAACCCGATGTTTGACTGGAATTCTGGAAATGAACGGTGTTTTAATTTTCCTTTCAGCTTGAACACATTAAGGCATATTTTTCTATTGATATTAAGTTAAATTAAGAAATATTATATGTAACATCTACCAATGTTTGTGTGTGGGTCATGATAGATCTGAAATCATGGGTACATTATAGTTTAATCTATTATCATCCATCTTTAAATATATGCTTCAAATTGGTGGCAACTGCAAGGACAAAAGCCTCTCGCTAGCAATGTTATCCTTACAATTCTTGATCTGTGAAACGTTAGGGTAAACAAGATGCAATTGTATGTCATCATTTACCAGTAAAAGGAGCTTCAAAAGCTGGTCTCTTATTGTTTGTATACTGCAAATAAAAAAGGTAGGTAGTCATTATTCCCATGTTGAGCTCTACTGCTAATTAAGGCAAACAACCATATAACTGTAATAACCTATTTGGATGGGTCAGACGTTCCAAAATACTGTGAGCAATTATAAGCTGTTGCGTGAACGAATCGTAACATAAGCCAAAGTTCCAGACGAATTACTTTACATCTTTCTTGCAGTAGGAACTACAGAGTTGGCCACACTTCCACCATGTTCACCTATAGCTGACCAGTCATTCACCAGTGGTTACAGCCAATGGTCTCCCATGACTCATTAACCTGGCTATAAATAAAACCTCTTTTTCATGGAGCAATCAGCTTTGGTGATGAGCCAGGCAGCGATAACGTCCTCGTTTGCTAGTTCCTTCACAATGTCGTCCTCTGACATATCCATGACATCAGTTCAGTAGATGACTCCACTGCATGAATTCATGGCAACGGGTATCGAGACCACGTCATGAATATGGAACTTCGTCAACTTAAGTAGCTCCGCTACCTGTTTCATCGACTTATCAAATCACCACTAACCAGTTTCCTAATCGTTTCAACATGTCCAAACCAACCATCAATGACGTTTCTGATTAGGAAGAGACTGAGGGAAGCAAGAGTCGTTGCTCTGGTCGTATGGGTCAACACAAAATCAGCGTTTCTTCTTTTTCATGGAAGCGTCCGTTACCACTACCCCCTACGGGGGCAGTGGATGGCTTACCTATGTCCATCCTAAAGGGGCCTAACCTCAAAATCTGGAATGCCAAAACACCCCAGATAGTGAAAAAAAAAACTATCCCGAAAAAAGAAAGATCGGGCAATTGTTTTATGCAGAAAAGTTTCAAGGCGGAGCCGGTCGTACAAAGGCAAAGCGGAGTTCTCTTGCGGACAACCGTCAATGAAAGATCGATTTTGCATAGAATAACCTTATAAAAGATATTGATGAACAATAACTTTCAAAGAGAATTGCGGTGAGGCATCCAAAAATTTAGAGAAAAATTGAAGGATTAATCTAAATCCCCTTTGGCGTCTTCAAAGGCCTTTACAGGGGAATAGTGGCATCTAAAGGGAAAGACCCTAATTAAAAGTTTACTTAAAATACCCTTT
Source organism: Panulirus ornatus (assembly GCF_036320965.1). Lineage (NCBI taxonomy): Eukaryota > Metazoa > Arthropoda > Malacostraca > Decapoda > Palinuridae > Panulirus > Panulirus ornatus. The sequence goes on from NC_092284.1 coordinate 13,428,074, forward strand.
GGGGGTGCCAAAGTCCAATACAGTTGCATGGTGGCATCCAAAAATAAAAAGACAAATTAAAGGTTTATTTTAAATCCCCTTTGGCGCCGCCAAAGGCAATTACAGGGGCATAGAGGCATCAAAAGGGGAAGAAACATTTGGAAAGCTTACTGTAATGCCACTTTGGTGATGCCAAAGGGCAAGAGAATTGCATGTGCGCATCGAAAAATTTAGAGGAAAATTGAAGGATTAATCTAAATCCCCTTTGGCGTCTTGAAATGATTTTACAGGGGAATAGTGGCATCTGAAGGGAGAGAGACAAATTAAAAGTTTACTTAACAGACCGTTTAGGGGTGCCAAAGTCCAATACCTTTGCATGGTGGCATCCAAAAATAAAAAGACAAATTAAAGCTTTAGTTTAAATCCCCTTTGGCGCCGCCAAAGGCAATTACAGGGGCATAGAGGCATCAAAAGGAAAGAAGCATTTCGAAAGCTTACTTTAATACCACTTTGGGGATGCCAAAGGGCAAGAGAATTGCGTGGAGACATCCAAAAATTTAGAGGAAAATTGAAGGATTAATCTAAATCCCCTTTGGCGTCTTCAAAGGCCTTTACAGGGGAATAGTGGCATCTAAAGGGAAAGACCCTAATTAAAAGTTTACTTAAAATACCCTTTGGGGGTGCCAAAGTCCAATACAGTTGCATGGTGGCATCCAAAAATAAAAAGACATATTAATGGTTTATTTTAAATCCCCTTTGGGGCCGCCAAAGGCAATTACAGGGGCATAGAGGCATCAAAAGGGAAAGACACATTCGGAAAGCTTACTCTAATGCCACTTTGGGATGCCGAAGGTCAAGAGAATTGCGGTGAGGCATCCAAAAATTTAGAGAAAAATTGAAGGATTAATCTAAATCCCCTTTGGTGTCTTCAAAGGCCTTTACAGGGGAATAGTGGCATCTGAAGGGAAAGAGACAAATTAAAAGTTTACTTAACAGACCGTTTAGGGGTGCCAAACCCCAATACCTTTGCGTGGTGGAATCCAAAAATAAAAAACAAATTAAAGATTTAGTTTAAATCCCCTTTGGCGCCGCCAAAGGCAATTACATGGGCATAGAGGCATCAAAAGGGAAAGAAACATTTCGATAGCTTACTTTAATACCACTTTAGGGATGCCAAAGGGCAAGAGAATTGCGTGGAGACATCCAAAAATTTAGAGGAAAATTGAAGGATTAATCTAAATCCCCTTTGGCGTCTTGAAAGGCCTTTACAGGGGAATAGTAGCATCTAAAGGGAAACACCCTAATTAAAAGTTTACTTAAAATACCCTTTGGGGGTGCCAAAGTCCAATACAGTTGCATGGTGGCATCCAAAAATAAAGAGACAAATTAAAGGTTTATTTTAAATCCCCTTTGGCGCCGCCAAAGGCAATTACAGGGACATAGAGGCATCAAAAGGGAAAGAAACATTTGGAAAGCTTACTTTAATGCCACTTTGGGGATGCCAAAGGGCAAGAGAATTGCATGGACACTTCGAAAAATTTAGAGGAAAATTGAAGGATTAATCTAACTCCCCTTTGGCGTCTTCAAAGGCCTTTACAGGGGAATAGTGGCATCTGAAGGGAAAGAGACAAATTAAAAATTTACTTAAAAGACCGTTTAGGGGTGCCAAAGTCCAATACCTTTGCATGGTGGCATCCAAAAATAAAAAGACAAATTAAAGGTTTATTTTAAATCCCCTTTGGCGCCGCCAAAGGCAATTACAGGGGCATAGAGGCATCAAAAGGGAAAGAAACATTTGGAAAGCTTACTTTAATGCCACTTTGGGGATGCCAAAGGGCAAGAGAATTGCGTGGACGCATCCAAAAATTTAGAGGAAAATTGAAGGATTAATCTAACTCCCCTTTGGCGTCTTCAAAGGCCTTTACAGGGGAATAGTGGCATCTAAAGGAAAGACCCTAATTAAAAGTTTACTTAAAATACCCTTTGGGGGTGCCAAAGTCCAATACAGTTGCATGGTGGCATCCAAAAATAAAAAGACAAATTAAAGGTTTATTCTAAATCCCCTTTGGCGCCGCCAAAGGCAATTACAGGGGCATAGAGGCATCAAAAGGGAAAGAAACATTTGGAAAGCTTACTTTAATGCCACTTTGGAGATACCAAAGGTCAAGAGAATTGCGGTGAGGCTTCCAAAAATTTAGAGAAAAGTTGAAGGATTAATCTAAATCCCCTTTGGCGTCTTCAAAGGCCTTTACAGGGGAATAGTGGCATCTGAAGGGAAAGAGACAAATTAAAAGTTTACTTAACAGACCGTTTAGGGGTGCCAAAGTCTAATACCTTTGCATGGTGGCATCCAAAAACAAAAAGACAAATTAAAGATTTAGTTTAAATCCACTTTGGCGCCGCCAAAGGCAATTTCAGGGGCATAGAGGCATCAAAAGGGAAAGAAACATTTCGAAAGCTTACTTTAATACCACTTTGGGGATGCCAAAGGGCAAGAGAATTGCGTGGAGACATCCAAAAATTTAGAGGAAAATTGAAGGATTAATCTAAATCCCCTTTGGCGTCTTCAAAGGCCTTTACAGGGGAATAGTGGCATCTAAAGGGAAAGACCCTAATTAAAAGTTTACTTAAAATACCCTTTGGGGGTGCCAAAGTCCAATACAGTTGCATGGTGGCATCCAAAAATAAAAAGACAAATTAAAGGTTTATTTTAAATCCCCTTTGGCGCCGCCAAAGGCAATTACAGGGGCATAGAGGCATCAAAAGGGAAAGAAACATTTGGAAAGCTTACTTTAATGACACTTTGGGGATGCCAAAGGGCAAGAGAATTGAATGGACACCTCGAAAAATTTAGAGGAAAATTGAAGGATTAATCTAACTCCCCTTTGGCGTCTTCAAAGGCCTTTACAGGGGAATAGTGGCATCTGAAGGGAAGGACACATATTAAAAGTTTACTTAAAAGACCGTTTAGGGTTGCCAAAGTCCAATACCTTTGCATGGTGGCATCCAAAAATAAAAAGACAAATTAAAGATTTAGTTTAAATCCCCTTTGGCGCCACCAAAGGCAATTGCAGGGGCATAGAGGCACCAATAGGGAAAGAAGCATCTGCAAAGCTTACCTTAATGCCACTTTGGGGATGGCAAAGTGCAAGGGAATTGCGTGGAGGCATCCAAAATCTTAGAGGAAAATTGAAGGATTAATCTAAATCTCCTTTGGCGTCTTCAAAGGCCTTTGCAGGGGAATAGTGGCATCTAAAGGGAAAGAATCTAATTAAAAGTTTACTTTAAATACCCTTTGGGGGTGCCAAAGTCCAATACAGTTGCATTGTGGCATCCAAAATTAAAAAGACAAATTAAAGGTTTAATATAAATCCCCTTTGGCGCCGCCAAAGGCAATTACAGGGGCATAGAGGCATCAAAAGTGGAAGAAACATTTGGAAAGCTTACTGTAATGCCACTTTGGTGATGCCAAAGGGCAAGAGAATTGCATGGGCTTATCGTAAAATTTAGAGGAAAATTGAAGGATTAATCTAAATCCCCTTTGGCGTCTTGAAATGATTTTACAGGGGAATAGTGGCACCTGAAGAGAAAGAGACAAATTAAAAGTTTACTTAACAGACCGTTTAGGGGTGCCAAAGTCTACTACCTTTGCATTGTGGCATACAAAAATAAAAAGATAAATTAAAGATTTAGTTTAAATCCCCTTTGGCGCCGCCAAAGGCAATTACAGGGGCATAGAGGCATCAAAAGGGAAAGAAACATTTCGAAAGCTTACTTTAATACCACTTTGGGGATGCCAAAGGGCAAGAAAATTGCGTGGAGACATCCAAAAATTTAGAGGAAAATTGAAGGATTAATCTAAATCCCCTTTGGCGTCTTCAAAGGCCTTTACAGGGGAATAGTGGCATCTAAAGGGAAAGACCCTAATTAAAAGTTTACTTAAAATACCCTTTGGGGGTGCCAAAGTCCAATACAGTTGCATGGTGGCATCCAAAAATAAAAAGACATATTAATGGTTTATTTTAAATCCCCTTTGGGGCCGCCAAAGGCAATTACAGGGGCATAGAGGCATCAAAAGGGAAAGAAACATTCGGAAAGCTTACTTTAATGCCACTTTGGGATGCCAAAGGTCAAGAGAATTGCGGTGAGGCATCCAAAAATTTAGAGAAAAATTGAAGGATTAATCTAAATCCCCTTTGGCGTCTTCAAAGGCCTTTACAGGGGAATAGTGGCATCTGAAGGGAAAGAGACAAATTAAAAGTTTACTTAACAGACCGTTTAGGGGTGCCAAACTCCAATACCTTTGCGTGGTGGCATCCAAAAATAAAAAGACAAATTAAAGATTTAGTTTAAATCCCCTTTGGCGCCGCCAAAGGCAATTACATGGGCATAGAGGCATCAAAAGGGAAAGAAACATTTCGATAGCTTACTTTAATACCACTTTGGGGATGCCAAAGGGCAAGAGAATTGCGTGGAGACATCCAAAAATTTAGAGGAAAATTGAAGGATTAATCTAAATCCCCTTTGGCGTCTTGAAAGGCCTTTACAGGGGAATAGTGGCATCTAAAGGGAAAGACCCTAATTAAAAGTTTACTTAAAATACCCTTTGGGGGTGCCAAAGTCCAATACAGTTGCATGGTGGCATCCAAAAATAAAAAGACAAATTAAAGGTTTATTTTAAATCCCCTTTGGCGCCGCCAAAGGCAATTACAGGGGCATAGAGGCATCAAAAGGGAAAGAAACATTTGGAAAGCTTACTTTAATGCCACTTTGGGGATGCCAAAGGGCAAGAGAATTGCGGTGAGGCATCCAAAAATTTAGAGGAAAATTGAAGGATTAATCTAAATCCCCTTTGGCGTCTTCAAAGGCCTTTACAGGGGAATAGTGGCATCTGAAGGGAAAGAGACAAATTAAAATTTTACTTAACAGACCGTTTTGGGGTGCCAAAGTCCAATACCTTTGCATGGTGGCATCCAAAAATAAAAAGACAAATTAAAGATTAGTTTAAATCCCCTTTGGCGCCGCCAAAGGCAATTGCAGGGGCATAGAGGCATCAAAAGGGAAAGAAACATTTGGAAAGCTTACTTTAATGCCACTTTGGGGATGCCAAAGGGCAAGAGAATTGCGTGGAGACATCCAAAAATTTAGAGGAAAATTGAAGGATTAATCTAAATCCCCTTTGGCGTCTTCAAAGGCCTTTACAGGGGAATAGTGGCATCTAAAGGGAAAGACCCTAATTAAAAGTTTACTTAAAATACCGTTTGGGGGTGCCAAAGTCCAATACAGTTGCATGGTGGCATCCAAAAATAAAAAGACAAATTAAAGGTTTATTTTAAATCCCCTTTGGCGCCGCCAAAGGCAATTACAGGGGCATAGAGGCATCAAAAGGGAAAGAAACATTTGGAAAGCTTACTTTAATGCCACTTTGGGGATGCCAAAGGGCAAGAGAATTGCATGGAGCATCGAAAAATTTAGAGGAAAATTGAAGGATTAATCTAAATCCCCTTTGGCGTCTTCAAAGGCCTTTACAGGGGAATAGTGGCATCTGAAGGGAAAGACCAAATTAAAAGTTTACTTAAAATACCGTTTGGGGTGCCAAAGTCCAATACAGTTGCATGGTGGCATCCAAAAATAAAAAGACAAATTAAAGGTTTATTTTAAATCCCCTTTGGCGCCGCCAAAGGCAATTACAGGGGCATAGAGGCATCAAAAGGGAAAGAAACATTTGGAAAGCTTACTTTAATGCCACTTTGGGGATGCCAAAGGGCAAGAGAATTGCGTGGAGGCATCCAAAAATTTAGAGAAAAATTGAAGGATTAATCTAAATCCCCTTTGGCGTCTTCAAAGGCCTTTACAGGGGAATAGTGGCATCTGAAGGGAAAGAGACAAATCAAAAGTTTACTTAACAGACCGTTTTGGGGTGCCAAAGTCCAATACCTTTGCATGGTGGCATCCAAAAATAAAAAGACAAATTAAAGATTTAGTTTAAATCCCCTTTGGCGCCGCCAAAGGCAATTACAGGGGCATAGAGGCATCAAAAGGGAAAGAAACATTTCGAAAGCTTACTTTAATACCACTTTGGGGATGCCAAAGGGCAAGAGAATTGCGTGGAGACATCCAAAAATTTAGAGGAAAATTGAAGGATTAATCTAAATCCCCTTTGGCGTCTTCAAAGGCCTTTACAGGGGAATAGTGGCATCTAAAGGGAAAGACCCTAATTAAAAGTTTACTTAAAATACCCTTTGGGGGTGCCAAAGTCCAATACAGTTGCATGGTGGCATCCAAAAATAAAAAGACAAATTAAAGGTTTATTTTAAATCCCCTTTGGCGCCGCCAAAGGCAATTACAGGGGCATAGAGGCATCAAAAGGGAAAGAAACATTTGGAAAGCTTACTTTAATGCCACTTTGGGATGCCAAAGGGCAAGAGAATTGCATGGAGACATCGAAAAATTTAGAGGAAAATTGAAGGATTAATCTAAATCCCCTTTGGCGTCTTCAAAGGCCTTTACAGGGGAATAGTGGCATCTAAAGGGAAAGACCCTAATTAAAAGTTTACTTAAAATACCCTTTGGGGGTGCCAAAGTCCAATACAGTTGCATGGTGGCATCCAAAAATAAAAAGACAAATTAAAGGTTTATTTTAAATCCCCTTTGGCGCCGCCAAAGGCAATTACAGGGGCATAGAGGCATCAAAAGGGAAAGAAACATTTGGAAAGCTTACTTTAATGCCACTTTGGGGATGCCAAAGGGCAAGAGAATTGCGTGGAGACATCCAAAAATTTAGAGGAAAATTGAAGGATTAATCTAAATCCCCTTTGGCGTCTTCAAAGGCCTTTACAGGGGAATAGTGGCATCTGAAGGGAAAGAGACAAATAAAAGTTTACTTAACAGACCGTTTTGGGGTGCCAAAGTCCTAATACAGTTGCATGGTGGCATCCAAAAACAAAAAGACAAATTAAAGATTTAGTTTAAATCCCCTTTGGCGCCGCCAAAGGCAATTACAGGGGATAGAGGCATCAAAAGGGAAAGAAACATTTCGAAAGCTTACTTTAATACCACTTTGGGGATGCCAAAGGGCAAGAGAACTGCGTGGAGACATCCAAAAATTTAGAGGAAAATTGAAGGATTAATCTAAATCCCCTTTGGCGTCTTCAAAGGCCTTTACAGGGGAATAGTGGCATCTAAAGGGAAAGACCCTAATTAAAAGTTTACTTAAAATATCCTTTGGGGGTGCCAAAGTCCAATACAGTTGCATTGTGGCATCCAAAAATAAAGACAAATTAAATATTTATTTTAAATCCCCTTTGGTTCCGCCAAAGGCAATTACGGGGGCATAGAGGCATCAAAAAGGAAAGAAACATTTCGAAAGCTTACTTTAATGCCACTTTGGGGATGCCAAAGGGCAAGAGAATTGCATGGACACATCGAAAAATTTAGAGGAAAATTGAAGGATTAATCTAACTCCCCTTTGGCGTCTTGAAAGGCCTTTACAGGGGATTAGTGGCATCTGAAGAGAAAGAGACAAATTAAAAGTTTACTTAAAAGACCGTTTAGGGGTGCCAAAGTCCAATACCTTTGCATGGTGGCATCCAAAAATAAAAAGACAAATTAAAGCTTTAGTTTAAATCCCCTTTGGCGCCACCAAAGGCAATTACAGGGGCATAGATGCACGAAAAGGGAAAGAAATATTTGCAAAGCCTACCTTAATGCCACTTTGGGGATGCCAAAGGGCAAGAGAATTGCGGTGAGGCATCCAAAAATTTAGAGGAAAATTGAAGGATTAATCTAAATCCCCTTTGGCGTCTTCAAAGGCCTTTACAGGGGAATAGTGGCATCTGAAGGGAAAGAGACAAATTAAAAGTTTACTTAAAAGACCGTTTAGGGGTGCCAAAGTCCAATACCTTTGCATGGTGGCATCCAAAAATAAAAAGACAAATTAAAGATTTAGTTTAAATCCCCTTTGGCGCCGCCAAAGGCAATTACAGGGGCATAGAGGCATCAAAAGGGAAAGAAACATTTCGAAAGCTTACTTTAATGCCACTTTGGGGATGCCAAAGGGCAAGAGAATTGCGTGGAGACATCCAAAAATTTAGAGGAAAATTGAAGGATTAATCTAAATCCCCTTTGGCGTCTTCAAAGGCCTTTACAGGGGAATAGTGGCATCTAAAGGGAAAGACCCTAATTAAAAGTTTACTTAAAATACCCTTTGGGGGTGCCAAAGTCCAATACAGTTGCATGGTGGCATCCAAAAATAAAAAGACAAATTAAAGTTTATTTTAAATCCCCTTTGGCGCCGCCAAAGGCAATTACAGGGGCATAGAGGCATCAAAAGGGAAAGAAACATTTCGAAAGCTTACTTTAATGCCACTTTGGGGATGCCAAAGGGCAAGAGAATTGCGTGGACGCATCGAAAAATTTAGAGGAAAATTGAAGGATTAATCTAAATCCCCTTTGGCGTCTTCAAAGGCCTTTACAGGGGAATAGTGGCATCTAAAGGGAAAGACCTAATTAAAAGTTTACTTAAAATACCCTTTGGGGTGCCAAAGTCCAATACAGTTGCATGGTGGCATCCAAAAATAAAAAGACAAATTAAAGGTTTATTTTAAATCCCCTTTGGCGCCGCCAAAGGCAATTACAGGGGCATAGAGGCATCAAAAGGGAAAGAAACATTTGAAAGCTTACTTTAATGCCACTTTGGGGATGGCAAAGGGCAAGAGAATTGCGTGGAGGCATCCAAAAATTTAGAGGAAAATTGAAGGATTAATCTAAATCCCCTTTGGCGTCTTCAAAGGCCTTTACAGGGGAATAGTGGCATCTGAAGGGAAAGAGACAAATTAAAAGTTTACTTAAAAGACCGTTTAGGGGTGCCAAAGTCCAATACAGTTGCATGGTGGCATCCAAAAATAAAAAGACAAATTAAAGGTTTATTTTAAATCCCCTTTGGCGCCGCCAAAGGCAATTACAGGGGCATAGAGGCATCAAAAGGGAAAGAAACATTTGGAAAGCTTACTTTAATGCCACTTTGGGGATGCCAAAGGGCAAGAGAATTGCGTGGAGCATCCAAAAATTTAGAGGAAAATTGAAGGATTAATCTAAATCCCCTTTGGCGTCTTCAAAGGCCTTTACAGGGGAATAGTGGCATCTGAAGGGAAAGAGACAAATTAAAAGTTTACTTAAAAGACCGTTTGGGGGTGCCAAAGTCCAATACAGTTGCATGGTGGCATCCAAAAATAAAAAGACAAATTAAAGTTTATTTTAAATCCCCTTTGGCGCCGCCAAAGGCAATTACAGGGGCATAGAGGCATCAAAAGGGAAAGAAACATTTGGAAAGCTTACTTTAATGCCACTTTGGGGATGCCAAAGGGCAAGAGAATTGCGTGGAGCATCGAAAAATTTAGAGGAAAATTGAAGGATTAATCTAAATCCCCTTTGGCGTCTTCAAAGGCCTTTACAGGGGAATAGTGGCATCTGAAGGGAAAGAGACAAATTAAAAGTTTACTTAAAAGACCGTTTAGGGGTGCCAAAGTCCAATACCTTTGCATGGTGGCATCCAAAAATAAAAAGACAAATTAAAGATTTAGTTTAAATCCCCTTTGGCGCCGCCAAAGGCAATTACAGGGGCATAGAGGCATCAAAAGGGAAAGAAACATTTCGAAAGCTTACTTTAATGCCACTTTGGGGATGCCAAAGGGCAAGAGAATTGCGTGGAGACATCCAAAAATTTAGAGGAAAATTGAAGGATTAATCTAAATCCCCTTTGGCGTCTTCAAAGGCCTTTACAGGGGAATAGTGGCATCTAAAGGGAAAGACCCTAATTAAAAGTTTACTTAAAATACCCTTTGGGGGTGCCAAAGTCCAATACAGTTGCATGGTGGCATCCAAAAATAAAAAGACAAATTAAAGGTTTATTTTAAATCCCCTTTGGCGCCGCCAAAGGCAATTACAGGGGCATAGAGGCATCAAAAGGGAAAGAAACATTTGGAAAGCTTACTTTAATGCCACTTTGGGGATGCCAAAGGGCAAGAGAATTGCGTGGACGCATCGAAAAATTTAGAGGAAAATTGAAGGATTAATCTAAATCCCCTTTGGCGTCTTCAAAGGCCTTTACAGGGGAATAGTGGCATCTGAAGGGAAAGACCTAATTAAAAGTTTACTTAAAAGACCGTTTAGGGGTGCCAAAGTCCAATACAGTTGCATGGTGGCATCCAAAAATAAAAAGACAAATTAAAGGTTTATTTTCAATCCCCTTTGGCGCCGCCAAAGGCAATTACAGGGGCATAGAGGCATCATAAGGGAAAGAAACATTTGGAAAGCTTACTTTAATGCCACTTTGGGGATGCCAAAGGTCAAGAGAATTGCGGTGAGGCATCCAAAAATTTAGAGAAAAATTGAAGGATTAATCTAAATCCCCTTTGGCGTCTTCAAAGGCCTTTACAGGGGAATAGTGGCATCTGAAGGGAAAGAGACAAATTAAAAGTTTACTTAACAGACCGTTTTGGGGTGCCAAAGTCTAATACCTTTGCATGGTGGCATCCAAAAATAAAAAGACAAATTAAAGATTTAGTTTAAATCCCCTTTGGCGCCGCCAAAGGCAATTACAGGGGCATAGAGGCATCAAAAGGGAAAGAAACATTTCGAAAGCTTACTTTAATACCACTTTGGGGATGCCAAAGGGCAAGAGAATTGCGTGGAGACATCCAAAAATTTAGAGGAAAATTGAAGGATTAATCTAAATCCCCTTTGGCGTCTTCAAAGGCCTTTACAGGGGAATAGTGGCATCTAAAGGGAAAGACCCTAATTAAAAGTTTACTTAAAATATCCTTTGGGGGTGCCAAAGTCCAATACAGTTGCATGGTGGCATCCAAAAATAAAAAGACAAATTAAAGGTTTATTTTAAATCCCCTTTGGCGCCGCCAAAGGCAATTACAGGGGCATAGAGGCATCAAAAGGGAAAGAAACATTTGGAAAGCTTACTTTAATGCCACTTTGGGGATGCCAAAGGGCAAGAGAATTGCATGGACGCATCGAAAAATTTAGAGGAAAATTGAAGGATTAATCTAACTCCCCTTTGGCGTCTTCAAAGGCCTTTACAGGGGAATAGTGGCATCTGAAGGGAAAGAGACAAATTAAAAGTTTACTTAAAAGACCGTTTAGGGGTGCCAAAGTCCAATACCTTTGCATGGTGGCATCCAAAAATAAAAAGACAAATTAAAGCTTTAGTTTAAATCCCCTTTGGCGCCACCAAAGGCAATTACAGGGGCATAGAGGCACCAAAAGGGAAAGAAACATTTGCAAAGCTTACCTTAATGCCACTTTGGGGATGCCAAAGTGCAAGGGAATTGCGTGGAGGCATCCAAAATCTTAGAGGAAAATTGAAGGATTAATCTAAATCCCCTTTGGCGTCTTCAAAGGCCTTTACAGGGGAGTAGTGGCATCTGAAGGGAAAGATATAAATTAAAATTTTATATAAAAGACCGTTTAGGGGTGCCAAAGTCCAATACAGCTGCACGGTGGCATCCAAAAGTAAAAAGACAAATGAAAGGTTTATTTTCAATCCCCTTTGGAGCCGCCAAAGGTAATTACAGGGGCATAGAGGCATCAAAAGGGAAAGAAACATTTGCAAAGCTTACTTTAATGCCACTTTGGGGATGCCAAAGGTCAAGAGAATTGCGGTGAGGCATCCAAAAATTTAGAGGAAAATTGAAGGATTAATCTAAATCCCCTTTGGCGTCTTCAAAGGCCTTTACAGGGGAATAGTGGCATCTGAAGGGAAAGAGACAAATTAAAAGTTTACTTAACAGACCGTTTAGGGGTGCCAAAGTCCAATACCTTTGCATGGTGGCATCCAAAAATAAAAAGACAAATTAAAGATTTAGTTTAAATCCCCTTTGGCGCCGCCAAAGGCAATTACAGGGGCATAGAGGCATCAAAAGGGAAAGAAACATTTGGAAAGCTTACTTTAATGCCACTTTGGGGATGCCAAAGGGCAAGAGAATTGCGTGGAGACATCCAAAAATTTAGAGGAAAATTGAAGGATTAATCTAAATCCCCTTTGGCGTCTTCAAAGGCCTTTACAGGGGAATAGTGGCATCTAAAGGGAAAGACCCTAATTAAAAGTTTACTTAAAATACCCTTTGGGGGTGCCAAAGTCCAATACAGTTGCATGGTGGCATCCAAAAATAAAAAGACAAATTAAAGGTTTATTTTAAATCCCCTTTGGCGCCGCCAAAGGCAATTACAGGGGCATAGAGGCATCAAAAGGGAAAGAAACATTTGGAAAGCTTACTTTAATGCCACTTTGGGGATGCCAAAGGGCAAGAGAATTGCGTGGAGGCATCCAAAAATTTAGAGGAAAATTGAAGGATTAATCTAAATCCCCTTTGGCGTCTTCAAAGGCCTTTACAGGGGAATAGTGGCATCTGAAGGGAAAGAGACAAATTAAAAGTTTACTTAAAAGACCGTTTAGGGGTGCCAAAGTCCAATACCTTTGCATGGTGGCATCCAAAAATAAAAAGACAAATTAAAGATTTAGTTTAAATCCCCTTTGGCGCCGCCAAAGGCAATTACAGGGGCATAGAGGCATCAAAAGGGAAAGAAACATTTGAAAGCTTACTTTAATGCCACTTTGGGGATGCCAAAGGGCAAGAGAATTGCGTGGAGACATCCAAAAATTTAGAGGAAAATTGAAGGATTAATCTAAATCCCCTTTGGCGTCTTCAAAGGCCTTTACAGGGGAATAGTGGCATCTGAAGGGAAAGACCTAATTAAAAGTTTACTTAAAAGACCGTTTAGGGGTGCCAAAGTCCAATACCTTTGCATGGTGGCATCCAAAAATAAAAAGACAAATTAAAGATTTATTTTAAATCCCCTTTGGCGCCGCCAAAGGCAATTACAGGGGCATAGAGGCATCAAAAGGGAAAGAAACATTTGCAAAGCTTACTTTAATGCCACTTTGGGGATGCCAAAGGGCAAGAGAATTGCGTGGAGCATCCAAAAATTTAGAGGAAAATTGAAGGATTAATCTAAATCCCCTTTGGCGTCTTCAAAGGCCTTTACAGGGGAATAGTGGCATCTAAAGGGAAAGACCGTAATTAAAAGTTTACTTAAAATACCCTTTGGGGGTGCCAAAGTCCAATACAGTTGCATGGTGGCATCCAAAAATAAAAAGACAAATTAAAGGTTTATTTTAAATCCCCTTTGGCGCCGCCAAAGGCAATTACAGGGGCATAGAGGCATCAAAAGGGAAAGAAACATTTGGAAAGCTTACTTTAATGCCACTTTGGGGATGCCAAAGGTCAAGAGAATTGCGGTGAGGCATCCAAAAATTTAGAGAAAAATTGAAGGATTAATCTAAATCCCCTTTGGCGTCTTCAAAGGCCTTTACAGGGGAATAGTGGCATCTGAAGGGAAAGAGACAAATTAAAAGTTTACTTAAAAGACCGTTTTGGGGTGCCAAAGTCCAATACCTTTGCATGGTGGCATCCAAAAATAAAAAGACAAATTAAAGATTTAGTTTAAATCCCCTTTGGCGCCGCCAAAGGCAATTACAGGGGCATAGAGGCATCAAAAGGGAAAGAAACATTTCGAAAGCTTACTTTAATGCCACTTTGGGGATGCCAAAGGGCAAGAGAATTGCGTGGAGACATCCAAAAATTTAGAGGAAAATTGAAGGATTAATCTAAATCCCCTTTGGCGTCTTCAAAGGCCTTTACAGGGGAATAGTGGCATCTAAAGGGAAAGACCCTAATTAAAAGTTTACTTAAAATACCCTTTGGGGGTGCCAAAGTCCAATACATTTGCATGGTGGCATCCAAAAATAAAAAGACAAATTAAAGGTTTATTTTAAATCCCCTTTGGCGCCGCCAAAGGCAATTACAGGGGCATAGAGGCATCAAAAGGGAAAGAAACATTTGGAAAGCTTACTTTAATGCCACTTTGGGGATGCCAAAGGGCAAGAGAATTGCATGGACGCATCGAAAAATTTAGAGGAAAATTGAAGGATTAATCTAACTCCCTTTGGCGTCTTCAAAGGCCTTTACAGGGGAATAGTGGCATCTGAAGGGAAAGAGACAAATTAAAAGTTTACTTAAAAGACCGTTTAGGGGTGCCAAAGTCCAATACCTTTGCATGGTGGCATCCAAAAATAAAAAGACAAATTAAAGATTTAGTTTAAATCCCCTTTGGCGCCGCCAAAGGCAATTACAGGGGCATAGAGGCATCAAAAGGGAAAGAAACATTTGAAAGCTTACTTTAATGCCACTTTGGGGATGCCAAAGGGCAAGAGAATTGCGTGGAGACATCCAAAAATTTAGAGGAAAATTGAAGGATTAATCTAAATCCCCTTTGGCGTCTTCAAAGGCCTTTACAGGGAATAGTGGCATCTGAAGGGAAAGAGACAAATTAAAAGTTTACTTAAAAGACCCGTTTAGGGGTGCCAAAGTCCAATACCTTTGCTGGTGGCATCCAAAAATAAAAAGACAAATTAAAGTTTATTTTAAATCCCCTTTGGCGCCGCCAAAGGCAATTATAGGGGCATAGAGGCATCAAAAGGGAAAGAAACATTTGGAAAGCTTACTTTAATGCCACTTTGGGGATGCCAAAGGGCAAGAGAATTGCATGGACGCATCGAAAAATTTAGAGGAAAATTGAAGGATTAATCTAACTCCCCTTTGGCGTCTTCAAAGGCCTTTACAGGGGAATAGTGGCATCTGAAGGGAAAGAGAAAAATTAAAAGTTTACTTAAAAGACCGTTTAGGGGTGCCAAAGTCCAATACAGTTGCATGGTGGCTTTCAAAAATAAAAAGATAAATTAAAGGTTTATTTTAAATCCCCTTTGGCGCCGCCAAAGGCAATTACAGGGGCATAGAGGCATCAAAAGGGAAAGAAACATTTGCAAAGCTTACTTAATGCCACTTTGGGGATGCCAAAGTGCAAGGGAATTGCGTGGAGGCATCCAAAATCTTAGAGGAAAATTGAAGGATTAATCTAAATCCCTTTGGCGTCTTCAAAGGCCTTTACAGGGGAATAGTGGCATCTGAAGGGAAAGAGACAAATTAAAATTTTACTTAAAAGACCGTTTAGGGGTGCCAAAGTCCAATACCTTGCATGGTGGCATCCAAAAATAAAAAGACAAATTAAAGGTTTATTTTAAATCCCCTTTGGCGCCGCCAAAGGCAATTACAGGGGCATAGAGGCATCAAAAGGGAAAGAAACATTTGGAAAGCTTACTTTAATGCCACTTTGGGGATGCCAAAGGTCAAGAGAATTGCGTGGAGGCATCCAAAAATTTAGAGGAAAATTGAAGGATTAATCTAAATCCCCTTTTTGGGGTCTTCAAAGGCCTTTACAGGGGAATATGGCCATCTGAAGGGAAAGAGACCCCAAATTAAAAGTTTACATAAATAACCTTTGGGGTGCCAAAAAGTTTCCAATAAGTTTGCCCTGGTGGCATCCAAAATAAAAAGACAAATTAAGTTTATTTCAAATCCCCTTTGGCGCCGCCAAAGGGAATTACAGGGGGTAAGAGGCAAAAAGGGGGGAAACATTGGAAACTTACTTTAATCCACTTTGGGGATCCAAAGGGCAAGGGAATTTTCTGGAGCATCAAAAAATTTTAAAGGAAAAAAAAGAAATTAATCTAATCCCCCTTTGGCGTCTTCAAAGGGGTTTACAGGGGGAAAAAGGCTCAAAGGAAAAAAAAAATTAAAATTTTTAAATAAAACCGTTAAGGGGGGCAAAAGCCAATACCTTTCAGGTGGATCCAAAAAAAAAAGAAAATTAAAGTTTTTTTTTTTAAAAAACCCCTTTGGGCCCCCCAAAGGAATACAGGGGCAAGACACCAAAAGGAAAACTTTTTTTAAAACTTTTTTAATGCCACTTTTGGGGATGCCCCAAATCAAGGGAAAGCGTGAGGCATCCAAAATTTAGAGGAAAATTTAAGATAATCTAAACCCCTTTTGGCGTCTTCAAAAAGGGCCTTACAGGGGGGTAGTGGATCTAAGGGGAAAAAAATTTTAATTAAAAATTTTAATTTAAAAACTTTGGGGTGCCAAACCCCAAAACAGTGCCCGGTGGAAACCAAAATAAAAAGAAAAATAAAGGGGGTTATTTTTAACCCCTTTTGGGGCCCCAAAAGGTAAAACAGGGGGATAGAGGGATCAAAAAAAAAAGGGAAAAAAACATTTGGAAAGTTATTTTAATGCCCTTTGGGAAAGCCAAAGGGCAAGAAAAATTTTCGGTGAAGGCATCCAAAAATTTTTGAAAAATTTTAAGGTTAACTAAATCCCCTTTGGCGTCTTCAAAGGCCTTTTAAGGGGGGGAAAATAAAAAAGGGGCTAAAAAGAACCCTAAAATTAAAAAATTAAAATACCCCTTTGGGGTGCCAAAGGGGCCCAAAAACAGTTTCATGGGGGGCATCCAAAAAAAAAAAGATAAATTAAAGGGTTTTTTTAAAACCCCTTTTTTTGCCGCCAAAGGCAATTAAAAAGGGGCATAGGGGCATCAAAGGGATAAAACATAAAGGGAAAACTTACTTTTAATTTTTTTTGGGGACCAAAGGCAAGAGAATTTCGGGGAGGCAACCAAAAAATTTTGAAAAAAATGAGTTTTAACTAAATCCCCTTGGGCGTCTTCAAAGGCCTTTACAGGGAAAAGTGGGGTCTAAAGGGGAAAAACCCCAAATAAAAGTTTTCTTAAAAAACCCCTTGGGGGGGCCAAAGTCCAATACTTTGATGGTGGGATCAAAAA
>NC_092284.1:13444898-13462479 GCF_036320965.1 Panulirus ornatus
GGGTATTAGTGGCATCTGAAGAGAAAGAGACAAATTAAAAGTTTATTAAAAGACCGTTTTAAGGGGAGCCAAATTCCAAACCTTTGCCATGGTGGCATCAAAAAATAAAAAGACAAATTAAAGCTTTGGTTTAAATCCCCTTTGGGCGCCAGCCAAAGGCAATTACAGGTGCATAGATGCACGAAAAGGGAAGAAACATTTGCAACGCCTACTTAAATGCCACTTTGGGGATGCCAAAGAGGAAGGGAATGCGTGGAGGCATCCAAAATCTTAGAGAAAAATTGAAGGATTATTCTAAATCCCCTTTGGCGTCTCAAAGGCCTTGACAGGTGAGTATTGGCATCCGAAGGGAGAAAGGATAAAAATAATTTAATAAAGACGCTTTTAGGGGTTCCAAAGTCCAATACAGCTGCACTGTGTCATCCAAAAGTAAAAAACCAAATGAAATTTAGATAAAACCCCCTTTGGCGCCCCCAAAGGCAATTACAGGGGCATAGAGGCATCAAAGGGGAAAGAAACTTTTTGGAAAGCTTTATTTTAAATCCCACTTTGGGGGAGCAAAAGGTAAGAGAATTGCGGTGGGCACCCAAAAAATTTTGAGAAAATTAAAGGATTAACTAAATCCCCTTTGGCGTCTTAAAAAGGCCTTTAAGGGTAAAAAAGGCATCTAAGGGAAAGGGACAAATAAAAAATTTACTTACAACCTTTTTTGGGGTCCCAAAGTCAATCCCCTTTGCATGGGGCACCCAAAAAACAAAAAAAAAAAATAAAATTAAGTTTAAACCCCCTTTTGGCGCCCCCAAAAGGGAAATTCGGGGGATAGATGAAAAAAAGGGAAAGAAACATTTGGAAAGCTAATTTAATACCATTTGGGGGATCCAAAGGGGAAGAGAATTGCGGGGGAACACCCAAAAAAATTTAGGGGAAAATTGGAAATTAATCTAAAATCCCCTTTGGCTCTTCAAGGCCCTTACAGGGGTAGTGGGCATCAAAAGGGGAAAACCCAAATTAAAAGTTACTTAAAATACTTTGGGGGTGCCAAAGTCAAAACAGTTGCAGGTGGCTTCAAAATAAAAAGACAAATTAAAATTTTTTTAAACCCCCTTTGGGGGCCCGAAAAAGGGAAATTTACGGGGGCATAGAGGCATCAAAAGGGAAAGAAACTTTTGGGAAAGTTACTTTAATCCATTTTGGGGAGCCAAAGGCAAGGAATTGATGGCCCTTTCAAAAAATTTTAGAGGAAAATTAAAGGGATTAATCTAACCCCCCTTTGGGTCTTAAAGGGCCTTTACGGGGAATAGGGGCATCTAAAGGGAAAAACCCAATTAAAAGTTTACTTTAAATCCCTTTTGGGGGGGGAAAAAAGTCCAATACATTGCAGGGTGGCACCCAAAAAATAAAAAGACAAATTAAAGGGTTTTTTTAAAAACCCCCTTTTTTCGCGCCGCCAAAGGAAATTACGGGGGCATAGAGGCATCAAAGGGAAAGAAACATTTGGAAAGCTTACTTTAATGCCACTTTGGAGATCCCAAAGTCAAAAAAATTGGGGTGAGGCACCCAAAAAATTTAAAAAAAATTGATGGAAATCTAAATCCCCTTTGGCGTTTCAAAGGCCTTTACGGGGAATAGGGGCATCTGAAGGGAAAGAGAAAATCAAAAGTTTATTAACAATTTTTGGGGGTGCCAAAGTCAATACCTTTGCATGGTGGCATCCAAAAAAAAAGACAAATTAAAAATTTATTTTAAAATCCCCTCTGGCGCCCCCAAAAGGGAAAATTACGGGATAGATGAATCAAAAGGGAAAAAAAACATTTCAAAAGCTTTTTAATACCACTTTGGGGATGCAAAGGGCAAGAGAATGCTGGAGAACCCAAAAAATTTGAGAAAATTGAAGGTTTTAATCTAATCCCCTTTGGCTTTTTCCCCAGGCCCTTTACAGGGGAATAGTGGCATCTAAAGGGAAAGACCCAAATTAAAAGCTTTTTTTAAAAACCCTTTGGGGTGCCAAAGCCCAAAAAAGGGGCCATGGGGCATTCAAAAATAAAAAGACAATTAAATATTTTTTTAAATCCTTTTTGTTCCGCCAAAGGCATTCAGGGGCATAGAGGCATCAAAAGGAAAGAAACATTTGGAAAGCTTACTTTAATGCCACTTTGGGATCCCAAAGGGCAAGAGAATTGCATGGACACATCGAAAATTTAGAGGAAAATTGAAAGGATTAATCTAATCCCCTTTGGCGTCTTCAAAGGCTTTACGGGGGAATAGTGGCATCTAAAGGAAAGACCCTAATTAAAGTTTACTTAAAATACCCTTTGGGGTGAAAATTTCCAATACATTGCATGGTGGCATCCAAAAATAAAAAGACAAATTAAAAGGTTTTTTTTAAATCCCCTTTGGCGCCGCCAAAGGCAATTACAGGGGCATAGAGGCATCAGAAGGGAAAGAAACATTTGGAAAGCTTACTTTAATGCCACTTTGGAGATGCCAAAGGTCAAGAGAATTGCGGTGAGGCATCCAAAAATTTAGAGAAAAATTGATGGATTAATCTAAATCCCCTTTGGCGTCTTCAAAGGCCTTTACAGGGGAATAGTGGCATCTGAAGGGAAAGAGACAAATCAAAAGTTTACTTAACAGACCGTTTTGGGGTGCCAAAGTCGAATACCTTTGCATGGTGGCATCCAAAAACAAAAAGACAAATTAAAGATTTAGTTTAAATCCCCTCTGGCGCCGCCAAAGGCAATTACAGGAGATAGATGAATCAAAAGGGAAAGAAACATTTCGAAAGCTTAATTTAATACCACTTTGGGGATGCCAAAGGGCAAGAGAACTGCGTGGAGACATCCAAAAATTTAGAGGAAAATTGAAGGATTAATCTAGATCCCCTTTGGCGTCTTCAAAGGCCTTTACAGGGGAATAGTGGCATCTAAAGGGAAAGACCCTAATTAAAAGCTTACTTAAAATATCCTTTGGGGGTGCCAAAGTCCAAAACAGTTGCATGGTGGCATTCAAAAATAAAAAGACAAATTAAATATTTATTTTAAATCCTTTTTGCTTCCGCCAAAGGCATTTACAGGGGCATAGAGGCATCAAAAGGGAAAGAAACATTTGGAAAGCTTACTTTAATGCCACTTTGGGGATGCCAAAGGGCAAGAGAATTGCATGGACACTTCGAAAAATTTAGAGGAAAATTGAAGGATTAATCTAACTCCCCTTTGGCGTCTTCAAAGGTCTTTACAGGGGAATAGTGGCATCTAAAGGGAAAGACCCTAATTAAAAGTTTACTTTAAATACCCTTTGGGGGTGAAAAAGTCCAATACAGTTGCATGGTGGCATCCAAAAATAAAAAGACAAATTAAAGGTTTATTTTAAATCCCCTTTGGCGCCGCCAAAGGCAATTACAGGGGCATAGAGGCATCATAAGGGAAAGAAACATTTGGAAAGCTTACTTTAATGCCACTTTGGAGATGCCAAAGGTCAAGAGAATTGCGGTGAGGCATCCAAAAATTTAGAGAAAAATTGATGGATTAATCTAAATCCCCTTTGGCGTCTTCAAAGGCCTTTACAGGGGAATAGTGGCATCTGAAGGGAAAGAGACAAATCAAAAGTTTACTTAACAGACAGTTTTGGGGTGCCAAAGTCTAATACCTTTGCATGGTGGCATCCAAAAACAAAAAGACAAATTAAAGATTTAGTTTAAATCCCCTCTGGCGCCGCCAAAGGCAATTACAGGGGATAGATGAATCAAAAGGGAAAGAAACATTTCGAAAGCTTAATTTAATACCACTTTGTGGATGCCAAAGGGCAAGAGAACTGCGTGGAGACATCCAAAAATTTAGAGGAAAATTGAAGGATTAATCTAAATCCCCTTTGGCGTCTTCAAAGGCCTTTACAGGGGAATAGTGGCATCTAAAGGGAAAGACCCTAATTAAAAGTTTACTTAAAATATCCTTTGGGGGTGCCAAAGTCCAAAACAGTTGCATGGTGGCATTCAAAAATAAAAAGACAAATTAAATATTTATTTTAAATCCTTTTTGCTTCCGCCAAAGGCATTTACAGGGGCATAGAGGCATCAAAAGGTAAAGAAACATTTGGAAAGCTTACTTTAATGCCAATTTGGGGATGCCAAAGGGCAAGAGAATTGCATGGACACATCGAAAAATTTAGAGGAAAATTGAAGGATTAATCTAACTCCCCTTTGGCGTCTTGAAAGGCCTTTACAGGGTATTAGTGGCATCTGAAGAGAAAGAGACAAATTAAAAGTTTACTTAAAAGACCGTTTAGGGGTGCCAAAGTCCAATACCTTTGCATGGTGGCATCCAAAAATAAAAAGACAAATTAAAGCTTTGGTTTAAATCCCCTTTGGCGCCACCAAAGGCAATTACAGGTGCATAGATGCACGAAAAGGGAAAGAAACATTTGCAAAGCCTACCTTAATGCCACTTTGGGGATGCCAAAGAGGAAGGGAATTGCGTGGAGGCATCCAAAATCTTAGAGGAAAATTGAAGGATTATTCTAAATCCCCTTTGGCGTCTTCAAAGGCCTTTACAGGTGAGTAGTGGCATCCGAAGGGAGAAAGATAAAATAAAATTTTATATAAAAGACCTTTTAGGGGTTCCAAAGTCCAATACAGCTGCACGGTGGCATCCAAAAGTAAAAAGACAAATGAAAGGTTTAGATTAAATCCCCTTTGGAGCCGCCAAAGGTAATTACAGGGGCAGAGAGGCATCAAAAGGGAGAGAAACATTTGCAAAGCTTACTTTAATGCCACTTTGGGGATGCCAAAGGTCAAAAGAATTGCGGTGAGGCATCCAAAAATTTAGAGAAAAATTGAAGGATTAATCTAAATCACCTTTGGCGTCTTCAAAGGCCTTTACAGGGGAATAGTGGCATCTGAAGGGAAAGAGACAGATTAAAAATTTACTTAACAGACCATTTAGGGGTGCCAAAGTACAATACTTTTGCATGGCGGCATCCAAAAATAAAAAAACATATTAAAGATTTTGTTTAAATCCCCTTTGGCGCCGCCAAAGGCAATTACAGGGGCATAGAGGCATCAAAAGGGAAAGAAACATTTCGACAGCTTACTCTAATACCACTTTGGGGATGCCAAAGGGCAAGAGAAATGCGTGGAGACATCCAAAAATTTATAGGAAAATTTAAGGATTAATCTAAATCCCCCTTGGCGTCTTCAAAGGCCTTTACAGGGGAATAGTGGAATCTAAAGGGAAAGACCCTAATCAAAAGTTTACTTAAAATACCCTTTGGGGGTGCCAAAGTCCAATACAGTTGTATGGTGGCATCCAAAAATAAAAAGACAAATTAAACGTTTATTTTAAATCCCCTTTGGGGCCGCAAAAGGCAATTACAGGGGTATAGAGGCATCAAAAGGCAAAGAAACATTTGGAAATCTTACTTTAATGCCACTTTGGGGATGAAAAAGGGCAAGAGAATTGCGTGGACACTTCGAAAAATTTAGAGGAAAATTGAAGGATTAATCTAAATCCCCTTTGGCGTCTTCAAAGGCCTTTACAGGGGTATAGTGGCATCTGAAGGGAAAGAGACAAATTAAAAGTTTACTTAACAGACCGTTTAGGGGTGCCAAACCCCAATACCTTTGCGTGGTGGCATCCAAAAATAAAAAAACAAATTAAAGATTTAGTTTAAATCCCCTTTGGCGCCACCAAAGGCAATTACATGTGCATAGAGGCATCAAAAGGGAAAGAAACATTTCGACAGCTTACTCTAATACCACTTTGGGGATGCCAAAGGGCAAGAGAAATGCGTGGAGACATCCAAAAATTTAGAGGAAAATTGAAGGATTAATCTAAATCCCCTTTGGCGTCTTCAAAGGCCTTTACAGGGAATAGTGGCATCTAAATGGAAAGACCGTAATTAAAAGTTTACTTAAAATACCCTTTGAGGGTGCCAAAGTCCAATACAGTTGCATGGTGGCATCCAAAAATAAAAAGACATATTAAAGGTTTTTTTCAAATCGCCTTTGGCGCCGCCAAAGGCAATTACAGGGGCATAGGGGCATCATAAGGGAAAGAAACATTTGGAAAGCTTACTTTAATGGCACTTTGGAGATGGGAAAGGTCAAGAGAATTGCGGTGAGGCATCCAAAAATTTAGAGAAAAATTGAAGGATTAATCTAAATCCCCTTTGGTGTCTTTAAAGGCATTTACAGGAGAATAGTGGCATCTGAAGGGAAAGAGACAAATTAAAAGTTCACTTAACAGACCGTTTAGGGGTGCTAAAGTCCAATACCTTTGCATGGTGGCATCCAAAAACAAAAAGAAAAATTAAAGATTTAGTTTAAATCCCCTTTGGCGCCGCCAAAGGCAATTGCAGGGGCATAGAAGCATCAAAAGGGAAAGAAACATTTGGAAAGCTTACTTTAATGCCACTTTGGGGTTGCCAAAGGGCAAGAGATTTGCGTGGAGAAATCCAAAAATTTAGAGGATAATTGAAGGATTAATCTAAATCCCCTTTGGCGTCTTCAAAGGCCTTTGCAGGGGAATAGTGGCATCTAAAGGGAAAGACCCTAATTAAAAGTTTACTTAAAATACCCTTTGGGGGTGCCAAAGTCCAATACAGTTGCATGGTGGCATCCAAAAATAAAAAGACAAATTAAAGTTTTATTTTAAATCCCCTTTGGCGCCGCCAAAGGCAATTACAGGCGCATAGAGACATCAAAAGGGAAAGAAACCTTTGGATAGCATACTTTAATGCCACTTTGGGGATGCTAAAGGGCAAAAGAACTGAATGGACGCATCGAAAAATTTAGAGGAAAATTGAAGGATTAATCTAACTCTCCTTTGGCGTCTTCAAAGGCCTTTACAGGGGAATAGTGGCATCTGAAGGGAAAGAGAAAAATTAAAAGTATACTTAAAAGACAGTTAAGAGGTGCCAAAGTCCAATACCTTTGCATGGTGGCATCCAAAAATAAAAAGATAAATTAAAGATTTAGTTTAAATCCCCTTTGGCGACGCCAAAGGCAATTACAGGGGCATAGAGGCATCAAAAGGGAAAGAAACATTTGGAAAGCTTACTTTAATGCCACTTTGGGGATGCCAAAGGTCAAGAGAATTGCGGTGAGGCATCCAAAAATTTAGAGAAAAATTGAAGGATTAATATAAATGCCCTTTGGCGTCTTAAAAGGCCTTTACAGTGTAATAGTGGCATCTGAAGGGAAAGAGACAAATTAAAAGTTTACTTAACAGACCGTTTTGGGGTGCCCAAGTCTAATACCTTTGCATGGTGTCATCCAAAAATAAAAAGACAAATTAAAGATTTTTTAAATTCCCTTTGGTGCCGCCAAAGGCAATTATAGGGGCATAGAGACATCAAAAGGGAAAGAAACATTTCGAAAGCTTACTTTAATA
Organism: Panulirus ornatus; assembly: GCF_036320965.1. Taxonomy (NCBI): domain Eukaryota; kingdom Metazoa; phylum Arthropoda; class Malacostraca; order Decapoda; family Palinuridae; genus Panulirus; species Panulirus ornatus. The sequence continues at coordinate 13,452,284 of NC_092284.1, forward strand.
CCACTTTGGGGATACCAAAGGGCAAGAGAATTGCGTGGAGACATCCAAAAATTTAGAGGAAAATTGAAGGATTAATCTAACTCCCCTTTGGCGTCTTCAAAGGCGTCTACAGGGGAATAGTGGCATCAGAATGGAAAGAGACAAATTAAAAGTTTACTTAACAGACCGTTTAGGGGTGCTAAAGTCCAATACCTTTGCATGGTGGCATCCAAAAATAAAAAGACAAATTAAAGCTTTGGTTTAAATCCCCTTTGGCGCCACCAAAGGCAATTACAGGGGCATAGAGGCACCAAAAGGGGAAGGAACTTTTGCAAAGCTTACCTTAATGCCACTTTGGGGATGCCAAAGTGCAAGGGAATTGCGTGGAGGCATCCAGAATCTTAGAGGAAAATTGAAGGATTAATCTAAATTCCCTTTGGCGTCTTCAAAGGCCTTTACAGGGGAGTAGTGGCATCTGAAGGGAAAGATATAAATTAAAATTTTATATAAAAGACCGTTTAGGGGTGCCAAACTCCAATACAGCTTCACGGTGGCATCCAAAAGTAAAAAGAAAAATGAAAGGTTTATTTTCAATTCCCTTTGGAGCCGCCAAAGGTAATTACAGGGGCATAGAGGCATCAAAATGGAAAGAAACATTTGCAAAGCTTACTTTAATGCCACTTTGGGGATGCCAAAGTGCAAGGGAATTGCGTGGTGGCATCCAAAATCTTAGAGGAAAATTGAAGGATTAATCTAACTCCCCTTTGGCGTCTTCAAAGGCGTTTACAGGGGAATAATGGCATCAGAATGGAAAGAGACAAATTAAAACTTTACTTAACAGACCGTTTTGGGGTGCTAAAGTCCAATACCTTTGCATGGTGGCATCCAAAAATAAAAAGACAAATTAAAGCTTTAGTTTAAATCCCCTTTGGCGCCACCAAAGGCAATTACAGGGGCATAGAAGCAACAGAAGGGAAAGAAACTTTTGCAAAGCTTACCTTAATGCCACTTTGGGGATGCCAAAGTGTAAGGGAATTGAGTGGAGGCATCCAAAATCTTAGAGGAAAATTGAAGGATTAATCTAAATTCCCTTTGGCGTCTTCAAAGGCTTTTACAGGGGAGTAGTGGCATCTGAAGGGAAAGAGATAAATTAAAATCTTATATAAAAGACCGTTTAGGGGTGCTAAAGTCCAATACAGCTGCACGGAGGCATCCAAAATTAAAAAGACAAATTAAATTTTTATTTTAAATCCTCTTTGGCGCCGCCAAAGGTAATTACAGGGGCATAGAGGCAACAAAAGGGAAAGAAACATTTGCAAAGCTTACTTTAATGCCACTTTGGGGATGCCAAAGGGCAAGAGAATTGCATGGAAGCACCGAAAAAATTAGAGGAAAATTGAAGGATTAATCTAACTCCCCTTTGGCGTCTTCAAAGGCCTTTACAGGGAATAGTGGCATCTAAATGGAAAGACCGTAATTAAAAGTTTACTTAAGATATCCTTTGGGGGTGCAAAAGTCCAATACAGTTGTATGGTGGCATCCAAAAATAAAAGGACATATTAAAGGTTTATTTTAAATCGCCTTTGGCGCCGCCAAAGGCAATTACATGGGCATAGGGGCATCATAAGGGAAAGAAACGTTTGGAAAGCTTACTTTAATGACACTTTGGAGATGCAAAGGTCAAGAGAATTGCGGTGAGGCATCCAAAAATTTAGAGAAAAATTGAAGGATTAATCTAAATCCCCTTTGGCGTCTTCAAAGGCATTTACAGGGGAATAGTGGCATCTGAAGGGAAAGAGACAAATTAAAAGTTCACTTAACAGACCGTTTAGGGGTGCCAAAGTCTAATACCTTTGCATGGTGGCATCCAAAAACAAAAAGACAAATTAAAGATTTAGTTTAAATCCCCTTTGGCGCCGCCAAAGGCAATTGCAGGTGCATAGAAGCATCAAAAGGGATAGAAACATTTGGAAAGCTTATTTAATGCCACTTTGGGGATGCCAAAGGGCAAGAGATTTGCGTGCAAAAATCCAAAAATTTAGAGGAAAATTGAAGGATTAATCTAAATCCCCTTTGGCGTCTTCAAAGGTCTTTGCAGGGGAATATTGGCATCTAAAGGGAAAGACCCTAATTAAAAGTTTACTTAAAATACCCTTTGGGGGTGCCAAAGTCCAATACAATTGCATGGTGGCATCCAAAAACAAAAAGACAAATTAAAGGTTTATTTTAAATCCCCTTTGGCGCCGCCAAAGGCAATTACAGGGGCATAGAGGCATCAGAAGGGAAAGAAACATTTGGAAAGCTTACTTTAATGCCACTTTGGGGATGCTAAAGGGCAAGAGAATTGAATGGCCGCATCGAAAAATTTAGAGGAAAATTGAAGGATTAATCTAACTCTCCTTTGGCGTCTTCAAAGGCCTTTACAGGGGAATAGTGGCATCTGAAGGGAAAGAGAAAAATTAAAAGTATACTTAAAAGACAGTTTAGGGGTGCCAAAGTCCAATACCTTTGCATGGTGGCATCCAAAAATAAAAAGATAAATTAAATCTTTAGTTTAAATCCCCTTTGGCGCCGCCAAAGGCAATTACAGGGGCATAGAGGCACCAAAAGGGAAAGATACAATTGCAAAGCTTACCTTAATGCCTCTTTGGGGATGGCAAAGTGCAAGGGAATTGCGTGGAAGCATCCAAAATCTTAGAGGAAAATTGAAGGATTAATCTAAATCCCCTTTGGCGTCTTCAAAGGCCTTTACAGGGGAGTAGTGGCATCTGAAGGGAAAGAGATAAATTAAAATTTTATATAAAAGACCGTTTAGGTGTGCCAAAGTCCAATACAGCTGCACGGAGGCATCCAAAATTAAAAAGACAAATTAAAGGTTTATTTTCAATCCCCTTTGGCGCCGCGAAATGCAATTACAGGGACATAGAGGCATCATAAGGGAAAGAAACATTTGGAAAGCTTACTTTAATGCCACTTTGGGGATGCCAAAGGTGAAGAGAATTGCGGTGAGGCATCCAAAAATTTAGAGAAAAATTGAAGGATTAATCTAAATGCCCTTTGGCGTCTTAAAAGGCCTTTACAGTGTAATAGTGGCATCTGAAGGGAAAGAGACAAATTAAAAGTTTACTTAACAGACCGTTTTGGGGTGCCCAAGTCTAATACCTTTGCATGGTGGCATCCAAAATAAAAAGACACATTCAAGATTTTTTTAAATCCCCTTTGGTGCCACCAAAGGCAATTACAGGGGCATAAAGACATCAAAAGGGAAAGAAACATTTCGAAACCTTACTTTAATAACACTTTGGGGATACCAAAGGGCAAGAGAATTGCGTGGAGACATCCAAAAATTTAGAGGAAAATTGAAGGATTAATATAAATCCAATTTGGCGTCTTCAAAGGCCTTTACAGGGCAATAGTGGCATCTAAAGGGAAAGACCCTAATTAAAAGTTTACATAAAATATCCTTTGGGGGTGCCAAAGTCCAGTACAGTTGCATGGTGGCGTCCAAAAATAAAAAGACAAATTAAAGGTTTATTTTAAATCCCCTTTGGCGCCACCAAAGGGAATTACAGGGGCAGAGAGGCATCAAAAGGGAAAGAAACATTTGGAAAGCTTACTTTAATGCCACTTTGGGAATGCCAAAGGGCAAGAGAATTGCATGGACGCATCGAAAAATTTAGAGGAAAATTGAAGGATTAATCTAGCTCCCCTTTGGCGTCTTCAAAGGCGTTTACAGAGGAATAATGGCATCCGAATGGAAAGAGACAAATTAAAACTTTACTTAACAGACCGTTTAGGGGTGCTAAAGTCCAATACCTTTGCATGGTGGCATCCAAAAATAAAAAGACAAATTAAAGCTTTAGTTTAAATCCCCTTTGGCGCCACCAAAGGCAATTACAGGGGCATAGAGGCTTACCTTAATGCCACTTTGGGGATGCCAAAGTGCAAGGGAATTGCTTGGAGACATCCAAAATCTTAGAGGAAAATTGAAGGATTAATCTAAATCCCCTTTGGCGTCTTCAAAGGCCTTTACAAGGGAGTAGTGGCATCTGAAGGGAAAGATATAAATTAAAATTTTATATAAAAGACCGTTTAGGGGTGCCAAAATCCAATACAGTTGCACGGTGGCATCCAAAAGTAAAAAGAAAAATGAAAGGTTTATTTTCAATCCCCTTTGGAGCCGCCTAAGGTAATTACAGGGGCATAGAGGCATCAAAATAGAAAGAAACATTTGCAAAGCTTACTTTAATGCCACTTTGGGGATGTCAATGTCAAGAAAATTGCGGTGAGGCATCCATAAATTTAGAGGAAAACTGAAGGATTAATCTAAATCCCCTTTGGCGTCTTCAAAGGCCTTTACAGGGGAATAGTGGTATCTAAAGGGAAAGACCCTAATTACAAGTTTACTTAAAATACCCTTTGTGGGTGCCAAAGTCCAATACAGTTGCATGGTGGCATCCAAAAATAAAAAGATAAATTAAAGGTTTATTTTAAAACCCCTTTGTTGCCGCCAAAGGCAATTACAGGGGAATAGAGGCATCATAAGGGATAGAAACATTAGGAAAGCCTACTTTAATGCCTCTTTGGGGATGCCAAAGGTCAAGAGAATTGCCTTGAGGCATCCAAAAATTTAGAGAAAAATTGAAGGTTTAATCTAAATCCCCTTTGGCGTCTTCAAAGGCCTTTACAGGGGAATAGTGGTATCTAAAGGGAAAGACCCTACTTAAAAGTTTACTTAAAATACCCTTTGGGGGTGCCAAAGTCCAATACAGTTGCATGGTGGCATCCAAAAATATAAAGATAAATTAAAGGTTTATTTTAAAACCCCTTTGTTGCCGCCAAAGGCAATTACAGGGGCATAGATGCATCATAAGGGATAGAAACATTAGGAAAGCTTACTTTAATGCCTCTTTGGGGATGCCAAAGGTCAAGAGAATTGCGGTGAGGCATACAAAAATTTAGAGAAAATTGAAGGTTTAATCTAAATCCCCTTTGGCGTCTTCAAAGGCCTTTACAGGGGAATAGTGGCATCTGAAGGGAAAGAGACAAATTAAAAGTTTACTTAACAGACCGTTTAGGGGTGCCAAAGTCTAGTACCTTTGCATGGTGGCATCCAAAAAAGAAAAAGGCAAATTAAATATTTAGTTTAAATCCCCTTTGGAGCCGCCAAAGGCAATTACAGGGGCATAGAGGCATCAAAAGGTAAAGAAACATTTGGAAAGCTTACTTTAATACCACTTTGGGGATGCCAAAGGGCAAGAGAATTGCTTGGAGACATCCAAAAATTTAGAGGAAAATTGAAGGATTAATCTAAATCCCCTTTGGCGTCTTCAAAGGCCTTTACAGGGGAATAGTGGCATCTAAAGGGAAAGACCCTAATTAAAAGTCTACTTAAAATACCCTTTGGGGGTGCCAAAGTCCAATACAGTTGCATGGTGGCATCCAAAAATAAAAAGACAAATTAAAGATTTATTTCAAATACCCTTTGGCGCCGCCAAAAGCAATTACAGGGGCATAGAGGCATCAAAAGGGAAAGAAACATTCGGAAAGCTTTCTTTAATGCCACTTTGGGGATGCCAAAGGGGAAGAGAATTGCATGGACGCATCGAAAAATTTACAGGAAAATACAAGTATTAATCTAAATCCCCTATGGCGTCTTCAAAGGCCTTTACAGGGGAATAGTGGCATCTGAAGGGAAAGAGAAAAATTAAAAGTATACTTAAAAGACCGTTTAGGGGTGCCAAAGTCCAATACAGCTGCACGGAGGTATCCAAAATTAAAAAGACAAATTAAAGTTTTATTTTCAATCCCCTTTGGCGCCGCCAAAGGCAATTACAGGGGCATAGAGGCATCATAAGGGAAAGAAACATTTGGAAAGCTTACTTCAATGCCACTTTGGGGATGCCAAAGGTCAAGAGAATTGCGGTGAGGCATCCAAAAATTTAGAGAAAAATTGAAGGATTAATCTAAATGCCCTTTGGCGTCTTCAAAGGCCTTTACAGGGTAATAGTGGCATCTGAAGGGAAAGAGACAAATTAAAAGTTTACTTAACAGACCGTTTTGGGTTGCCCAAGTCTAATACCTTTGCATGGTGGCATCCAAAAATAAAAAGACAAATTAAAGATTTTTTTAAATCCCCTTTTGTGTCGCCAAAGGCAATTACAGGGGCATAGAGACATCAAAAGGGAAAGAAACATTTCGAAAGCTTACTTTAATACCACTTTGGGGATACCAAAGGGCAAGAGAATTGCGTGGAGACATCCAAAATTTTAGAGGAAAATTGAAGGATTAATATAAATCCAATTTGGCGTCTTCAAAGGCCTTTACAGGGGAATAGTGGCATCTAAAGGGAGAGACCCTAAATAAAAGTTTACTTAAAATATCCTTTGGGGGTGCCAAAGTCCAATACAATTGCATGGTGGCATCCAAAAATAAAAAGACAAATTAAAGGTTTATTTTAAATCACCTTTGGCGCCACCAAAGGCAATTACAGGGGCAGAGAGGCATCAAAAGGGAAAGAAACATTTGGAAAGCTTACTTTAATGCCACTTTGGGGATGCCAAAGGGCAAGAGAATTGCATGGACGCATCGAAAAATTTAGCGGAAAATTGAAGGATTAATCTAGCTCCCCTTTGGCGTCTTCAAAGGCGTTTACAGGGGAATAGTGGTATCTAAAGTGAAAGACCCTAATTAAAAGTTTACTTAAAATACCCTTTGTGGGTGCCAAAGTCCAATACAGTTGCATGGTGGTATCCAAAAATAAAAAGGTAAATTAAAGGTTTATTTTAAAACCCCTTTGTTGCCGCCAAAGGCAATTACAGGGACAGCATCATAAGGGATAGAAACATTAGGAAAGCTTACTTTAATGCCTCTTTGGGGATGCCAAAGGTCAAGAGAATTGCGGTGAGGCATCCAAAAATTTAGAGAAAAATTGAAGGTTTAATCTAAATCCACTTTGGCGTCTTCAAAGGCCTTTACAGGGGAATAGTGGTATCTAAAGTGAAAGACCCTAATTAAAAGTTTACTTAAAATACCCTTTGGGGGTGCCAAAGTCCAATACAGTTGCATGGTGGCATTAAAAAATATAAAGATAAATTAAATGTTTATTTTAAAACCCCTTTGTTTCCGCCAAAGGCAATTACAGGGGCATAGATGCATCATAAGGGATAGAAACATTAGGAAAGCTTACTTTAATGCCTCTTTGGGGATGCCAAACGTCAAGAGAATTGCGGTGAGGCATACAAAAATTTAGAGAAAAATTGAAGGTTTAATCTAAATCCCCTTTGGCGTCTTCAAAGGCCTTTACAGGGGAATAGTGGCATCTGAAGGTAAAGAGACAAATTAAAAGTTTACTTAACAGACTGTTTAGGGGTGCCAAAGTCTAGTACCTTTGCATGGTGGCATCCAAAAACAAAAAGGCAAATTAAATATTTAGTTTAAATCCCCTTTGGAGCCGCCAAAGGGAATTACAGGAGCATAGAGCCATCAAAAGGTAAAGAAACATTTCGAAAGCTTACTTTAATACCACTTTGGGGATGCCAAAGGGCAAGAGAATTGCTTGGAGATATCCAAAAATTTAGAGGAAAATTGAAGGATTTTTCTAAATCCCCTTTGGCGTCTTCAAAGGCCATTACAGGGGAATAGTGGCATCTAAAGGGAAAGACCCTAATTAAAAGTCTACTTGAAATACCCTTTGGGGGTGCCAAAGTCCAATACAGTTGGCTGGTGGCATCCAAAAAAAAAAAGACAAATTAAATGTTTATTTTATATCCCCTTTGGCGCCGCCAAAGGCAATTACAGGGGCATAGAGGCATCAAAAGGGAAAGAAACATTTGGAAAGCTTACTTTAATGCCACTTTGGGGATGCTAAAGTGTAAAAGAATTGAATGGACGCATCGAAAAATTTAGAGGAAAATTGAAGGATTAATCTAACTCTCCTTTGGCGTCTTCAAAGGCCTTTACAGGGGAATAGTGGTATCTGAAGGGAAAGAGAAAAATTAAAAGTATACTTAAAAGACAGTTTAGGGGTGCCAAATTCCAATACCTTTGCATGGTGGCATCCAAAAATAAAAAGACAAATTAAAGCTTTAGTTTAAATCCCCTTTGGCGCCAACAAAGGCAATTACAGGGGCATTGAGGCACCAAAAGGGAAAGATACATTTGCAAAGCTTACCTCAATGCCTCTTTGTGGATGCCAAAGTGCAAGGGAATTGCGTGGAGGTATCCAAAATCTTAGAGGAAAATTGAAGGATTAATCTAAATCCCCTTTGGCGTCTTCAAAGGCCTTTACAGGGGAGTAGTGGCATTTGAAGGGAAAGAGATAAATTAAAATTTTATATAAAAGACCGTTTAGGGGTGCCAAAGTCCAATACAGCTGCACGGAGGTATCCAAAATTAAAAAGACAAATTAAAGTTTTATTTTCAATCCCCTTTGGCGCCGCCAAAGGCAATTACAGGGGCATAGAGGCATCATAAGGGAAAGAAACATTTGGAAAGCTTACTTTAATGCCACTTTGGGGATGCCAAAGGTCAAGAGAATTGCGGTGAGGCATGCAAAAATTTACAGAAAAATTGAAGGATTAATCTAAATGCCCTTTGGCGTCTTCAAAGGCCTTTACAGGGTAATAGTGGCATCTGAAGGGAAAGAGACAAATTAAAAGTTTACTTAACAGACCGTTTTGGGGTGCCCAAGTCTAATACCTTTGCATGGTGGCATCCAAAAATAAAAAGACAAATTAAAGATTTTTTTAAATCCCCTTTGGTGCCGCCAAAGGCAATTACAGGGGCATAGAGACATCAAAAGGGAAAGAAACATTTCAAAAGCTTACTTTGATACCACTTTGGAGATACCAAAGGGCAAGAGAATTGCGTGGAGACATCCAAAAATTTAGAGGAAAATTGAAGGATTAATATAAATCCCCTTTGGAGTCTTCAAAGGCCTTTACAGGGGAATAGTGGCATCTAAAGGGAAAGACCCTAATTAAAAGTCTACTTGAAATACCCTTTGGGTGTGCCAAAGTCCAATACAGTTGCATGGTGGCATCCAAAAATAAAAAGACAAATTAAAGATTTATTTCAAATACCCTTTGGCGCCGCCAAAAGCAATTACAGGGGTATAGAGGCATCAAAAGGGAAAGAAACATTCGGAAAGCTTACTTTAATGCCACTTTGGGGATGCCAAAGGGCAAGAGAATTGCATGGACGCATCGAAAAAATTACAGGAAAATACAAGTATTAATCTAAATCCCCTTTGGCGTCTTCAAAGGCCTTTACAGGGGAATAGTGGCATCTGAGGGGAAAGAGAAAAATTAAAAGTTTACTTAACAGACCGTTTAGGGGTGCCAAAGTCCAATACCTTTGCATGGTGGCATCCAAAAATAAAAAGACAAATTAAAGCTTTAGTTTAAATCCCCTTTGGCGCCACCAAAGGCAATTACAGGGGCATAGAGGCACCAAAAGGGAAAGATACATTTGCAAAGCTTACCTTAATGTCTCTTTGGGGATGCCAAAGTGCAAGGGAATTGCGTGGAGGCATCCAAAATCTTAGAGGAAAATTGAAGGATTAATCTAAATCCGCTTTGGCGTCTTCAAAGGCCTTTACAGGGGAGTAGTGGCATCTGAAGGGAGAGATAAATTAAAATTTTATATAAAAGACCGTTTAGGGGTGCCAAAGTCCAATACAGCTGCACGGAGGCATCCAAAATTAAAAAGAGAAATTAAAGGTTTATTTTAAATCCCCTTTGGCGCCGCCAAAGGTAATTACAGGGGCATAGAGGCATCAAAAGTGAAAGAAACATTTGGAAAGCTTACTTTAATGCCACTTGGGGGATGCCAAAGGGCAAGAGAATTGCATGGACGCATCGAAAAAATTAGAGGAAAATTGAAGGATTAATCTAACTTCCCTTTGGCGTCTTCAAAGGCCTTTACAGGGAATAGTGGCATCTAAATGGAAGGACCGTAATCAAAAGTTTACTTAAAATACCCTTTGGGGGTGTCAAAGTCCAATACAGTTGCATGGTGGCATCCAAAAATAAAAAGACATATTAAAGGTTTATTTTAAATCGCCTTTGGCGCCGCCAGAGGCAATTACAGGGGCATAGAGGCATCATAAAGGAAAGAAACATTTGGAAAGCTTACTTTAATGGCACTTTGGAGATAGCAAAGGTCAAGATAATTGCGGTGAGGCATCCGAAAATTAAGAGAAAATTGAAGGATTT
>NC_092284.1:13462579-13478865 GCF_036320965.1 Panulirus ornatus
CCAAGTCCAATACAGTTGCATGGTGGCTTCCAAAAATAAAAAGACAAATTAAAGGTTTATTTTAAATCCCCTTTGGCGCCGCCAAAGGCAATTACAGGGGCATAGAGGCATCAAAAGGGAAAGAAACATTTGGAAAGCTTACTTTAATGCCACTTTGGGGATGCCAAAGGGAAAGAGAATTGCATGGACACTTCGAAAAATTTAGAGGAAAATTGAAGGATTAATCTAACTCCCCTTTGGCGTCTTCAAAGGCCTTTACAGGGGAATAGTGGCATCTGAAGGGAAAGAGACAAATTAAAAGTTTACTTAAAAGACCGTTTAGGGGTGCCAAAGTCCAATACCTTTGCATGGTGGCATCCAAAAATAAAAAGACAAATTGAAGCTTTAGTTTAAATCCCCTTTGGCGCCACCAAAGGCAATTACAGGGGCATAGAGGCACCAATAGGGAAAGAAGCATCTGCAAAGCTTACCTTAATGCCACTTTGGGGATGCCAAAGTGCAAGGGAATTGCGTGGAGGCATCCAAAATCTTAGAGGAAAATTGAAGGATTAATCTAAATCCCCTTTGGCGTCTTCAAAGGCCTTTACAGGGGAGTAGTGGCATCTGAAGGGAAAGAGATAAATTAAGATTTTTTATAAAAGACCGTTTAGGGGTGCCAAAGTCCAATACAGCTGCACGGAGGCATCGAAAATTAAAAAGACAAATTAAAGGTTTATTTTCAATCCCCTTTGGCGCCGCCAAAGGCAATTACAGGGGCATAGAGGCATGATAAGGGAAAGAAACATTTGGAAAGCTTACTTTAATGCCACTTTGGGGATGCCAAAGGTCAAGAGAATTGCGGTGAGGCATCCAAAAATTTAGAGAAAAATTGAAGGATTAATCTAAATCCCCTTTGGCGTCTTCAAAGGCCTTTACAGGGTAATAGTGGCATCTGAAGGGAAAGAGACAAATGAAAAGTTTTCTTAACAGACCGTTTTGGGGTGCCAAAGTCTAATACCTTTGCATGGTGGCATCCAAAAACAAAAAGACAAATTAAAGATTTAGTTTAAATCCCCTTTGGCGCCGCCAAAGGCAATTACAGGGGCATAGAGGCATTAAAAGGGAAAGAAACATTTCGAAAGCTTACTTTAATACCACTTTGGTGATGCCAAAGGGCAAGAGAATTGCGTGGAGACATCCAAAAATTTAGAGGAAAATTGAAGGATTAATCTAAATCCCCTTTGGCGTCTTCAAAGGCCTTTACAGGGGAATAGTGGCATCTAAAGGGAAAAACCCTAATTAAAATTTTACTTAAAATACCCTTTGGGGGTGCCAAAGTCCAATACAGTTGCATGGTGGCTTCCAAAAATAAAAAGACAAATTAAAGGTTTATTTTAAATCCCCTTTGGCGCCGCCAAAGGCAATTACAGGGGCATAGAGGCATCAAAAGGGAAAGAAACATTTGGAAAGCTTACTTTAATGCCACTTTGGGGATGCCAAAGGGAAAGAGAATTGCATGGACACTTCGAAAAATTTAGAGGAAAATTGAAGGATTAATCTAACTCCCCTTTGGCGTCTTCAAAGGCCTTTACAGGGGAATAGTGGCATCTGAAAGGAAAGAGACAAATTAAAAGTTTACTTAAAAGACCGTTTAGGGGTGCCAAAGTCCAATACCTTTGCATGGTGGCATCCAAAAATAAAAAGACAAATTGAAGCTTTAGTTTAAAACCCCTTTGGCGCCACCAAAGGCAATTACAGGGGCATAGAGGCACCAATAGGGAAAGAAGCATCTGCAAAGCTTACCTTAATGCCACTTTGGGGATGCCAAAGTGCAAGGGAATTGCGTGGAGGCATCCAAAATCTTAGAGGAAAATTGAAGGATTAATCTAAATCCCCTTTGGCGTCTTCAAAGGCCTTTACAGGGGAGTAGTGGCATCTGAAGGGAAAGAGATAAATTAAGATTTTTTATAAAACACCGTTTAGGGGTACCAAAGTCCAATACAGCTGCAATGAGGCATGCAAAATTAAAAAGACAAATTAAAGGTTTATTTTCAATCCCCTTTGGCGCCGCCAAAGACAATTGCAGGGGTATAGAGTCATTAAAAGGGAAAGAAACATTTCGAAAGCTTACTTTAATACCACTTTGGTGATGCCAAAGGGCAAGAGAATTGCGTGAAGACATCAAAAAATTTAAAGGAAAATTGAAGGATTAATCTAAATCCCCTTTGGCGTCTTCAAAGGCCTTTACAGGGGAATAGTGGCATCTAAAGGGAAAGACCCTAATTAAAAGTTTACTTAAAATACCCTTTGGGGGTGCCAAAGTCCAATACAGTTGCATGGTGGCATCCAAATATAAAAAGACAAATTAAAGGTTTATTTTAAATCCCCTTTAGCGCTGCCAAAGGCAATTACAGGGGCATAGAGGCATCAAAAGGGAAAGAAACATTTGGAAAGTTTACTTTACTGCCACTTTGGGGATGCCAAAGGGCAAGAGAATTGCATGGAGGCATCGAAAAAATTAGAGGAAAATTGAAGGATTAATCTAACTCCCCTTTGGCGTCTTCAAACTCATTTACAGGGGAATAATGGCATCTAAAGGGAAAGACCCTAATTAAAAGTGTACTTAAAATACCCTTTGGGGCTGGCAAAGTCCAATACAGTTGCATGGTGGCATCCAAAAATAAAAAGATAAACTAAATGTTTATTTTAAAACCCCTTTGGCGCCGCCAAAGGCAATTACAGGGGCATAGAGGCATCATAAGGGAAAGAAACATTTGGAAAGCTTACTTTAATGCCATTTTGGAGATGCCAAGGTCAAGAGAACTGCGTTGTGGCATCCAAAAATTTAGAGAAAAATTGAAGGATTAATTTAAATCCCCTTTGGCGTCTTCAAAGGCCTTTACAGGGGAATAGTGGCATCTGAAGGGAAAGAGACAAATTAAAAGTTTACTTAACAGACCGTTTAGGGGTGCCAAAGTCTAATACCTTTGCATGGTGGTATCCAAAAACAAAAAGACAAATCAAAGATTTAGTTTAAATCCCCTTTGGCGCCGCCAAAGGCAATTGCAGGGGCATAGAGGCATCAAAAGGGAAAGAAACATATGGAAAGCTTACTTTCATACCACTTTGGGGATGCCAAAGGGCAAGAGAATTGCGTGGAGACATCCAAAAATTTAGAGGAAAATTGAAGGATTAATCTAAATCCCCTTTGGCGTCTTCAAAGGCCTTTACAGGGGAATAGTGGCATTTAAAGGGAAAGACACTAAGTAAAATTTTACTTAAAATACCCTTTGGGGGTGCCAAAGTCCAATACAGTTGCATGGTGGCTTCCAAAAATAAAAAGACAAATTAAAGGTTTATTTTAAATCCCCTTTGGCGCCGCCAAAGGCAATTACAGGGGCATAGAGGCATCAAAAGGGAAAGAAACATTTGGAAAGCTTACTTTACTGCCACTTTGGGGATGCCAAAGGGCAAGAGAATTGCATGGAGGCATCGAAAAAATTAGAGGAAAATTGAAGGATTAATCTAACTCCCCTTTGGCGTCTTCAAAGGCCTTTACAGGGGAATAATGGCATCTAAAGGGAAAGACCCTAATTAAAAGTCTACTTAAAATACCCTTTGGGGCTGGCAAAGTCCAATACAGTTGCATGGTGGCATCCAAAAATAAAAAGATAAACTAAATGTTTATTTTAAAACCCCTTTGGCGCCGCCAAAGGCAATTACAGGGGCATAGAGGCATCATAAGGGAAAGAAACATTTGGAAAGCTTACTTTAATGCCATTTTGGAGATGCCAAGGTCAAGAGAACTGCGTTGTGGCATCCAAAAATTTAGAGAAAAATTGAAGGATTAATTTAAATCCCCTTTGGCGTCTTCAAAGGCCTTTACAGGGGAATAGTGGCATCTGAAGGGAAAGAGACAAATTAAAAGTTTACTTAACAGACCGTTTAGGGGTGCCAAAGTCTAATACCTTTGCATGGTGGTATCCAAAAACAAAAAGACAAATCAAAGATTTAGTTTAAATCCCCTTTGGCGCCGCCAAAGGCAATTGCAGGGGCATAGAGGCATCAAAAGGGAAAGAAACATATGGAAAGCTTACTTTCATACCACTTTGGGGATGCCAAAGGGCAAGAGAATTGCGTGGAGACATCCAAAAATTTAGAGGAAAATTGAAGGATTAATCTAAATCCCCTTTGGCGTCTTCAAAGGCCTTTACAGGGGAATAGTGGCATTTAAAGGGAAAGACACTAAGTAAAATTTTACTTAAAATACCCTTTGGGGGTGCCAAAGTCCAATACAGTTGCATGGTGGCTTCCAAAAATAAAAAGACAAATTAAAGGTTTATTTTAAATCCCCTTTGGCGCCGCCAAAGGCAATTACAGGGGCATAGAGGCATCAAAAGGGAAAGAAACATTTGGAAAGCTTACTTTAATGCCACTTTGGGGATGCCAAAGGGAAAGAGAATTGCTTGGACACTTCGAAAAATTTAGAGGAAAATTGAAGGATTAATCTAACTCCCCTTTGGCGTCTTCAAAGGCCTTTACAGGGGAATAGTGGCATCTGAAGGGAAAGAGACAAAGTAAAAGTTTACTTAAAAGACCGTTTAGGGGTGCCAAAGTCCAATACCTTTGCATGGTGGCATCCAAAAATAAAAAGACAAATTGAAGCTTTAGTTTAAATCCCCTTTGGCGCCACCAAAGGCAATTACAGGGGCATAGAGGCACCAATAGGGAAAGAAGCATCTGCAAAGCTTACCTTAATGCCACTTTGGGGATGCCAAAGTGCAAGGGAATTGCGTGGAGGCATCCAAAATCTTAGAGGAAAATTGAAGGATTAATCTAAATCCCCTTTGGCGTCTTCAAAGGCCTTTACAGGGGAGTAGTGGCATCTGAAGGGAAAGAGATAAATTAAGATTTTTTTATAAAAGACCGTTTAGGGGTGCCAAAGTCCAATACAGCTGCACGGAGGCATCGAAAATTAAAAAGACAAATTAAAGGTTTATTTTCAATCCCCTTTGGCGCCGCCAAAGGCAATTACAGGGGCATAGAGGCATCATAAGGGAAAGAAACATTTGGAAAGCTTACTTTAATGCCACTTTGGGGATGCCAAAGGTCAAGAGAATTGCGGTGAGGCATCCAAAAATTTAGAGAAAAATTGAAGGATTAATCTAAATCCCCTTTGGCGTCTTCAAAGGCCTTTACAGGGTAATAGTGGCATCTGAAGGGAAAGAGACAAATGAAAAGTTTACTTAACAGACCGTTTTGGGGTGCCAAAGTCTAATACCTTTGCATGGTGCCATCCAAAAACAAAAAGACAAATTAAAGATTTAGTTTAAATCCCCTTTGGCGCCGCTAAAGGCAATTACAGGGGCATAGAGGCATTAAAAGGGAAAGAAACATTTCGAAAGCTTACTTTAATACCACTTTGGTGATGCCAAAGGGCAAGAGAATTGCGTGGAGACATCCAAGAATTTAGAGGAACATTGAAGGATTAATCTAAATCCCCTTTGGCGTCTTCAAAGGCCTTTACAGGGGAATAGTGGCATCTAAAGGGAAAGACCCTAATTAAAAGTTTACTTAAAATACCCTTTGGGGGTGCCAAAGTCCAATACAGTTGCATGGTGGCATCCAAAAATAAAAAGACAAATTAAAGGTTTATTTTAAATCCCCTTTAGCGCTGCCAAAGGCAATTACAGGGGCATAGAGGCATCAAAAGGGAAAGAAACTTTTGGAAAGCTTACTTTAATGCAACTTTGGGGATGCCAAAGGGCAAGAGAATTGCATGGAGGCATCGAAAAAATTAGAGGAAAATTGAGGGATTAATCTAAATCCCCTTTGGGAGCTTCAAAGGCCTTTACAGGGGAATAGTGGCACTTAAAGGGAAAGACCCTAATTAAAAGTTTACTTAGAATACCCTTTGGGGCTGGCAAAGTCCAATACAGTTGCATGGTGGCATCCAAAAATAAAAAGACATTTTAAAGGTTCATTTTAAATACCCTTTAGCGCCGCCAAAGGCAATTACAGGGGCATAGAGGCATCAAAAGGGAAAGAAACATTTGGAAAGCTTACTTTAATGCCACTTTGGGGATGCCAAAGGGAAACAGAATTGCATGGACACTTCGAAAAATTTAGAGGAAAATTGAAGGATTAATCTAACTCCCCTTTGGCGTCTTCAAAGGCCTTTACAGGGGAATAATGGCATCTAAAGGGAAAGACCCTAATTAAAAGTTTACTTAAAATACCCTTTGGGGCTGGCAAAGTCCAGTACAGTTGCATGGTGGCATCCAAAAATAAAAAGATAAACTAAATGTTTATTTTAAATCCCCTTTGGCGCCGCCAAAGGCAATTGCAGGGGCATAGAGGCATCTTAAGGGAAAGAAACATTTGGAAAGCTTACTTTAATGCCACTTTGGAGATGCCAAAGGTCAAGAGAATTGCGGTGTGGCATCCAAAAATTTAGAGAAAAATTGAAGGATTAATCTAAATCCCCTTTGGCGTCTTCAAAGGCCTTTACAGGGGAATAGTGGCATCTGAAGGGAAAGAGACAAATTAAAAGTTTACTTAACAGATCGTTTAGGTGTGCCAAAGTCTAATACCTTTGCATGGTGGTATCCAAAAACAAAAACACATATTAAAGATTTAGTTTAAATCCCCTTTGGCGCCGCCAAAGGCAATTGCAGGGGCATAGAGGCATCAAAAGGGAAAGAAACACTTGGAAAGCTTACTTTAATACCACTTTGGGGATGCCAAAGGGCAAGAGAATTGCGTGGAGACATCCAAAAATTTAGAGGAAAATTGAAGGATTAATCTAAATTCCCTTTGGCGTCTTCAAAGGCCTTTACAGGGGAATAGTGGCATCTAAAGGGAAAGACACTAATTAACATTTTACTTAAAATACCCTTTGGGGGTGCCAAAGTCCAATACAGTTGCATGGTGGCTTCCAAAAATAAAAAGACAAATTAAAGGTTTATTTTAAATCCCCTTTGGCACCGCCAAAGGCAATTACAGGGGCATAGAGGCATCAAAAGGGAAAGAAACATTTGGAAAGCTTACTTTAATGCCACTTTGGGGATGCCAAAGGGAAAGAGAATTGCATGGACACTTCGAAAAATTTAGAGGAAAATTGAAGGATTAATCTAACTCACCTTTGTCGTCTTCAAAGGCCTTTACAGGGGAATAGTGGCATCTGAAGGGAAAGAGACAAAGTAAAAGTTTACTTAAAAGACCGTTTAGGGGTGCCAAAGTCCAATACCTTTGCATGGTGGCATCCAAAAATAAAAAGACAAATTGAAGGTTGATTTTAAATCCCCTTTGGCGCCACCAAAGGCAATTACAGGGGCATAGAGGCACCAATAGGGAAAGAAGCATCTGCAAAGCTTACCTTAATGCCACTTTGGGGATGCCAAAGTGCAAGGGAATTGCGTGGAGGCATCCAAAATCTTAGAGGAAAATTGAAGGATTAATCTAAATCCCCTTTGGCGTCTTCAAAGGCCTTTACAGGGGAGTAGTGGCATCTGAAGGGAAAGAGATAAATTAAGATTTTTTATAAAAGACCGTTTAGGGGTGCCAAAGTCCAATTCAGCTGCACGGAGGCATCGAAAATTAAAAAGACAAATTAAAGTTTTATTTTCAATCCCCTTTGGCGCCGCCAAAGGCAATTACAGGGGCATAGAGGCATGATAAGGGAAAGAAACATTTGGAGAGCTTACTTTAATGCCACTTTGGGGATGCCAAAGGGCAAAAGATTTGCGTGGAGAAATCCAAAAATTTAGAGGAAAATTGATGGATTAATCTAAATCCCCTTTGGCGTCTTCAAAGGCCTTTGCAGGGGAATAGTGGCATCTAAAGTGAAAGACCCTAATTAAAAGTTTACTTTAAATACCCTTTGGGGGTGCCAAAGTCCAATACAGTTGGATGGTGGCATCCAAAAATAAAAAGACAAATTAAAGGTTTATTTTAAATCTCCTTTGGCGCCGCCAAAGGCAATTACAGGGGCATAGAGGCATCAAAAGGGGAAGAAACATTTGGAAAGCTTACTGTAATGCCACTTTTGTGATGCCAAAGGGCAAGAGAATTGCATGGGCGCATCGAAAAATTTAGAGGAAAATTGAAGGATTAATCTAAATCCCCTTTGGCGTCTTGAAATGATTTTACAGGAGAAGAGTGGCATCTGAGGGGAAAGAGACAAATTAAAAGTTTACTTAACAGACCGTTTAGGGGTGCTAAAGTTCAATACAGTTGCATGGTGGCATCCAAAAGTAAAAAGAAAAATGAAAGGTTTATTTTCAATCCCCTTTGGAGCCACCAAAGGTAATTACAGGGGCATAGAGGCATCAAAATGGAAAGAAACATTTGCAAAGCTTACTTTAATGGCACTTTGGGGATGCCAAAGGTCAAGAAAATTGCGGTGAGGCATCCATAAATTTAGAGGAAAATTGAAGGATTAATCTAAATCTCCTTTGGCGTCTTCAAAGGCCTTTACAGGGGAATAGTGGTATCTAAAGGGAAAGACCCTAATTACAAGTTTACTTAAAATACCCTTTGTGGGTGCCAAAGTCCAATACAGTTGCATGGTGGCATCCAAAAATAAAAAGATAAATTAAAGTTTTATTTTAAAACCCCTTTGGCGCCGCCAAAGGCAATTAGAGGGGCATAGAGGCATCATAAGGGATGGAAACATTAGGAAAGCTTACTTTAATGCCTCTTTGGGGATGCCAAAGGTCAAGAGAATTGCGGTGAGGCATCCAAAAATTTAGAGAAAAATTGAAGGTTTAATCTAAATCCCCTTTGGCGTCTTCAAAGGCCTTTACAGGGGAATAGTGGTATCTAAAGGGAAAGACCCTAATTAAAAGTTTACTTAAAATACCCTTTGTGGGTGCCAAAGTCCAATACAGTTGCATGGTGGCATCCAAAAATATAAAGATAAATTAAAGGTTTATTTTAAAACCCCTTTGTTGCCGCCAAAGTCAATTACAGGGGCATAGATGCATCATAAGGGATATAAACATTAGGAAAGCTTACTTTAATGCCTCTTTGGGGATGCCAAAGGTCAAGAGAATTGCGGTGAGGCATACAAAAATTTAGAGAAAAATTGAAGGTTTAATCTAAATCCCCTTTGGCGTCTTCAAAGGCCTTTACAGGGGAATAGTGGCATCTGAAGGGAAAGAGAAAAATTAAAAGTTTACTTAACAGACCGTTTAGGGGTGCCAAAGTCTAATACCTTTGCATGGTGGCATCCAAAAACAAAAAGGCAAATTAAATATTTAGTTTAAATCCCCTTTGGAGCCGCCAAAGGCAATTACAGGGGCATAGAGGCATCAAAAGGTAAAGAAACATTTCGAAAGCTTACTTTAATACCACTTTGGGGATGCCAAAGGGCAAGAGAATTGCTTGGAGACATCCAAAAATTTAGAGGAAAATTGAAGGATTAATCTAAATCCCCTTTGGCGTCTTCAAAGGCCTTTACAGGGGAATAGTGGCATCTAAATGGAAAGACCCTAATTAAAAGTCTACTTAAAATACCCTTTGGGGGTGCCAAAGTTCAATACAGTTGCATGGTGGCATCCAAAAATAAAAAGACAAATTAAAGATTTATTTCAAATACCCTTTGGCGCCGCCAAAAGCAATTACAGGAGCATAGAGGCATCAAAAGGGAAAAAAACAATCGGAAACCTTACTTTAATGCCACTTTGGGGATGCCAAAGGGCAAGAGAATTGCATGGACGCATCGAAAAATTTACAGGAAAATACAAGTATTAATCTACGTACCCTTTGGCGTCTTCAAAGGCCTTTACAGGGGAATAGTGGCATCTGAGGGGAAAGAGACAAATTAAAAGTTTATTTAACAGACCGTTTAGGGGTGCCAAAGTCCAATACCTTTGCATGGTGGCATCCAAAAATAAAAAGACAAATTAAAGCTTTAGTTTAAATACCCTTTGGCGCCACCAAAGGCAATTACAGGGGCATAGAGGCACCAAAAGGGAAAGATACATTTGCAAAGCTTACCTTAATGCCTCTTTGGGGATGCCAAAGTGAAAGGGAATTGCGTGGAGGCATCTAAAATCTTAGAGGAAAATTGAAGGATTAATCTAAATCCCCTTTGGCGTCTTCAAAGGCCTTTACAGGGGAGTAGTGGCATCTGAAGGGAAAGAGATAAATTAAAATTTTATATAAAAGACCGTTTAGGGGTGCCAAAGTCCAATACAGCTGCACGGAGGCATCCAAAATTAAAAAGACAAATAAAAGGTTTATTTTCAATCCCCTTTGGCGCCGCCAAAGGCAATTACAGGTGCATAGAGGCATCATAAGGGAAAGAAACATTTGGAAAGCTTACTTTAATGCCACTTTGGGGATGCCAAAGGGCACGAGAATTGCATGGAGGCATCGAAAAGTTTAGAGGAAAATTGAAGGATTAATCTAACTCCCCTTTGGCGCCTTCAGAGGCCTTTACAGGGGAATAGTGGCATCTGAAGGGAAAGAGGCAAATTAAGAGTTTACTTAACAAACCGTTTAGGGGTGCCAACGTTCAATACCTTTGCATGGTGGCATCCAAAAATAAAAAGACAAATTAAAGATTTATTTTAAATCCCCTTTGGTGCCGCCAAAGGCAATTACAGGGGCATAGAGACATCAAAAGGTAAAGAAACGTTTCGAAAGCTTACTTTAATACCACTTTGGGGATGCCAAAGGGCAAGAGAATTGCGTGGAGACATCCAAAAATTTAGAGGAAAATTGAAGGATTAATATAAATCCCCTTTGGCATCTTCAAAGGCCTTTACAGGGGAATAGTGGCATCTAAAGGGAAAGACCCTAATGAAAAGTTTACTTAAAATATCCTTTGGGGGTGCCAAAGTCCAATACAGTTGCATGGTGGCATCCAAAAACAAAAAGACAAATTAAAGGTTTATTTTCAATCCCCTTTGGCGCCGCCAAAGGCAATTACAGGGGCAGAGAGGCATCAAAAGGGAAAGAAACATTTGGAAATCTTAATTTAATGCCACTTTGGGGATGCCAAAGGGCAAGAGAATTGCATGGACGCATCGAAAAATTTAGAGGAAAATTGAAGGATTAATCTAACTCCCCTTTGGCGTCTTCAAAGGCGTTTACAGGGGAATAGTGGCATCAGAATGGAAAGAGACAAATTAAAAGTTTACTTAACAGACCGTTTAGGGGTGCTAAAGTCCAATACCTTTGCATGGTGGCATCCAAAAATAAAAAGACAAATTAAAGCTTTAGTTTAAATCCCCTTTGGCGCCACCAAAGGCAATTACAGGGGCATAGAGGCACCAAAAGGGAAAGAAACTTTTGCAAAGCTTACCTTAATGCCACTTTGGGGATGCCAAAGTGCAAGGGAATTGCGTGGATTCATCCAAAATCTTAGAAGAAAATTGAAGGATTAATCTAAATCCCCTTTGGCGTCTTCAAAGGCCTTTACAGGGGAGTAGTGGCATCTGAAGGGAAAGATATAAATTAAAATTTTATATAAAAGACCGTTTAGGGGTGCCAAACTCCAATACAGCTGCACGGTGGCATCCAAAAGTAAAAAGACAAATGAAAGGTTTAGTTTAAATCCCCTTTGGAGCCTCCAAAGGTAATTACAGGGGCATAGAGGCATCAAAAGGGAAAGAAACATTTGCAAAGCTTACTTTAATGCCACTTTGGGGATGCCAAAGGTCAAGAAAATTGCGGTGAGGCATCCATAAATTTAGAGGAAAATTGAAGGATTAATCTAAATCCCCTTTGGCGTCTTCAAAGGCCTTTACAGGGGAATAGTGGTATCTAAAGGGAAAGACCCTAATTAAAAGTTTACTTAAAATACCCTTTGGGGGTGCCAAAGTCCAATACAGTTGCATGGTGGCATCCAAAAATAAAAAGATAAATTAAAGGTTTATTTTAAAACCCCTTTGTTGCCGCCAAAGGCAATTACACGGGCATAGAGGCATCATAAGGGATAGAAACATTAGGAAAGCTTACTTTAATGCCTCTTTGGGGATGCCAAAGGTCAAGAGAATTGCGGTGAGGCATCCAAAAATTTAGAGAAAAATTGAAGGTTTAATCTAAATCCCCTTTGGCGTCTTCAAAGGCCTTTACAGGGGAATAGTGGTATCTAAAGGGAAAGACCCTAATTAAAAGTTTACTTAAAATACCCTTTGGGGATGCCAAAGTCCAATGCAGTTGCATGGTGGCATCCAAAAATATAAAGATAAATTAAAGGTTTATTTTAAAACCCCTTTGTTGTCGCCAAAGGCAATTACAAGGGCATAGATGCATCATAAGGGATAGAAACATTAGGAAAGCTTACTTTAATGCCTCTTTGGGGATGGCAAAGGTCAAGAGAATTGCGGTGAGGCATACAAAAATTTAGAGAAAAATTGAAGGTTTAATCTAAATCCCCTTTGGCGTCTTCAAAGGCCTTTACAGGGGAATAGTGGCATCTGAAGGGAAAGAGACAAATTAAAAGTTTACTTAACAGACCGTTTAGGGGTGCCAAAGTCTAATACCTTTGCATGGTGGCATCTAAAAACAAAAAGACAAATTAAATATTTAGTTTAAATCCCCTTTGGAGCCGCCAAAGGCAATTACAGGGGCATAGAGGCATCAAAAGGAAAAGAAACATTTCGAAAGCTTACTTTAATAACACTTTGGGGATGCCAAAGGGCAAGAGAATTGCGTGGAGACATCAAAAAATTTAGAGGAAAATTGAAGGATTAATCTAAATCCCCTTTGGCGTCTTCAAAGGCCTTTACAGGGGAATAGTGGCATCATAAAGGGAAAGACCCTAATTAAAAGTCTACTTAAAATACCCTTTGGGGGTGCCAAAGTCCAATACACTTGCATGGTGGCATCCAAAAATAAAAAGACAAATTAAAGGTTTATTTCATATCCCCTTTGGCGCCGCCAATGGCAATTACAGGCGCATAGAAGCATCAAAAGGGAAAGAGACATTTGGAAAGCTTACTTTAATGCCACTTTGGGGATGCCAAAGGGCAAGAGAATTGCGTGGAGACATCCAAAAATTTAGAGGAAAATTCAATGATTAATGTAAATCCCCTTTGGCGTCTTCAAAGGCCTTTACAGGGGAATAGTGGCATCTAAAGGGAAAGACCCTAATTAAAAGTCTACTTAAAATACCCTTTGGGGGTGCCAAAGTCCAATACAGTTGCATGGTGGCATCCAAAAATAAAAAGATAAATTAAAGGTTTATTTTAAATCCCCTTTGGTGCCGCCAAAGGCAATTACAGGGGCATAGAGGCATCAGAAGGGAAAGAAACATTTGGAAAGCTTACTTTAATGCCACTTTTGGATGCCATAGGGCAAGAGAATTGCATGGAGGCATTGAAAAGTTTATTGGAAAATCAAAGGATTAATCTAACTCCCCTTTGGCGTCTTCAGAGGCCTTTACAGGGGAATTTTGGCATCTGAAGGGAAAGAGGCAAATTAAGGGTTTACTTAACAAACCGTTTAGGGGTGCCAAAGTTCAATACCTTTGCATGGTGGCATCCAAAAATAAAAAGACAAATTAAAGATTTATTTTAAATCCCCTTTGGTGCCGCCAAAGGCAATTACAGGGGCATAGAGACATCAAAAGGGAAAGAAACATTTCGAAAGCTTACTTTAATACCACTTTGGGGATGCCAAAAGGCAAGAGAATTGCGTGGAGACATCCAAAAATTTAGAGGAAAATTGAAGGATTAATCTAAATCCCCTTTGGCGTCTTCAAAGGCCTTTACAGGGGAATAGTGGCATCTAAAGGGAAAGACCCTAATTAAAAGTTTACTTAAAATATCCTTTGGGGGTGCCAAAGTCCAATACAGTTGCATGGTGGCATCCAAAAATAAAAAGACAAATTAAAGGTTTATTTTAAATCACCTTTGGCGCCGCCAAAGGATATTACAGGGGCATAGAGGCATCAAAAGGTAAAGAAACACTTGGAAAGCTTACTTTAATGCCACTTTGGGGATGCCAAAGGGCAAGAGAATTGCATGGAGTCATCGAAAAATTTAGAGGAAAATTGAAGGATTAATCTAACTCCCCTTTGGCGTCTTCAAAGGCGTTTACAGGGGAATAGTGGCATCAGAATGGAGAGAGACAAATTAAAAGTTTACTTAACAGACCGTTTAGGGGTGCTAAAGTCCAATACCTTTGCATGGTGGCATCCAAAAATAAAAAGACAAATTAAAGCTTTAGTTTAAATCCCCTTTGGCGCCACCAAAGGCAATTACAGGGGCATAGAGGCACCAAAAGGGAAAGAAACATTTGCAAAGCTTACCTTAATGCCACTTTGGGGA
Organism: Panulirus ornatus; assembly: GCF_036320965.1. Lineage (NCBI taxonomy): Eukaryota > Metazoa > Arthropoda > Malacostraca > Decapoda > Palinuridae > Panulirus > Panulirus ornatus. The sequence goes on from NC_092284.1 coordinate 13,476,844, forward strand.
TGCCAAAGTGCAAGGGAATTGCGTGGAGGCATCCAAAATCTTAGAGGAAAATTGAAGGATTAATCTAAATCCCCTTTGGCGTCTTCAAAGGCCTTTACAGGGGAGTAGTGGCATCTGAAGGGAAAGATATAAATTAAAATCTTATATAAAAGACCGTTTAGGGGTGCCAAACTCCAATACAGCTGCACGGTGGCATCCAAAAGTAAAAAGACAAATGAAAGGCTTAGTTTAAATCCCCTTTGGAGCCGCCAAAGGTAATTACAGGGGCATAGAGGCATCAAAAGTGAAAGAAACATTTGCAAAGCTTACTTTAATGCCACTTTGGGGATGCCAAAGGTCAAGAAAATTGCGGTGAGGAATCCATAAATTTAGAGGAAAATTGAAGGATTAATATAAATCCCCTTTGGCGTCTTCAAAGGCCTTTACACGGGAATAGTGGCATCTAAAGGGAAAGACCCTAATTAAAAGTCTACTTAAAATACCCTTTGTGGGTGCCAAAGTCCAATACAGTTGCATGGTGGCATCCAAAAATAAAAAGACAAATTAAAGATTTATTTCAAATACCCTTTGGCGCCGCCAAAGGCAATTACAGGGGCATAGAGGCATCAAAAGGGAAAGAAACATTCGGAAAGCTTACTTTAATGCCACTTTGGGGATGCCAGAGGGCAAGAGAATTGCATGGACGCATCGAAAAATTTACAGGAAAGTACAAGGATTAATCTAAATCCCCTTTGGCGTCTTCAAAGGCCTTTACAGGGGAATAGTGGCATCTAAAGGGAAAGACCCTAATTAAAAGTTTACTTAAAATATCCTTTGGGGGTGCCAAAGTCCAATACAGTTGCATGGTGGCAGAAGAGAACCTGCAGTTACAGCAGAGGACAACCTGAAAGTACAGAGGAAGACAACTTGAAGGAACAACAGAACACAAGCTGGAGGTACAGCAGTAGACAACCTGAAGATGCAGCAGAAGACAACCTGGAGATATAGCAGAAAATAAACTGAAGGTACAGCAGAGGACAACTTGGAGGTTCAAAAGAAGCCAACCTGGAAGTGCAGGAGGCAGACTGGAGTTTTCAGCAAAAGACCTGAAGGTGCAGCAGAAGAGAACCTGGAGGTACAGCATAGGACAGTCTGAAAGTACAGCAGAAGGCAACTTGGAGGTATATCAGAAGACAACCTTGAGATGCAGCAGAAGACAACCTAGAAGTACAGCAGATGACAACCTGGAGGTACAGCAGCAGACAACGTGTAGGTGCATCAGTAGACAAACTGGAGGTGCAGCAGGAAAAAACTTGGAGGTGAAGCAAATAGTTTGAAGGTACAGCAAAAGACAACCTAGAGGTACAGCAGAAGACAACCTGAAGGTGAATCAAACAGCTTAAAGGTACAGCAGAAGACAGCCATGAGGTACAGTAAAAGACAACCTGGAGAAACAGCAGAGCACAACCTGGAGGTACAGCAGAAGATAACCCCGAGTTACAGCAGAAGACAACCTGGAGGTGTGTCAGAAGACAACATGAAGGTACATCAGAAGAGAACCTGGAGGTAGAGGAGAAGAAAACCGAGAGGTACGACAGAATAAAAACTGTAAGTGTAGAAGAAGACAAGGTGAAGGGGGAGCAGAGGACAACCTGGAAATGCAGCAGATAAAAAACCTGGAGGTGAAGCAGAGAGCTTGAAGGTACAGCAGAAGACAACCTGAAGGTGAATGAAACAGCTTGAAGGTACGGCAGAGGACAATCTCGAGGTACAGCAAAAGACAACCTGGAGGAACAGCAGCAGACAACCTGGAAGTACAGCAGAAGACAACCAGTAGGTGTAGCAGAAGACAACCTGGAGGTGCAGCAAAAAAAAAAACCTGGAGGTGAAGGAAATAGCTTGAAGGTACAGCAGACGACAACCTCGAGGTACAGCAGAAGACGACCTGGAGAAACAGCAGAGCACAACCTGCAGGTACAGGAGAGGAAGACCTGGAGGTACAGCACAATAAGACCAGGAAGTGTAGCAGAAGACAATCTGAAG